>NC_046160.1:77195066-77495066 GCF_011064425.1 Rattus rattus | reverse complement strand
TTTGTCATTCACATAAAGAATGTCTTCTGAATATTTTTAGTTAATATATTTATCCGCTCATATATCTGAAGGTGTTTATCAACTGTAAGCATTCTCTGGTATGATTTCTGAAGTCATATTTTTATCATATCATCTGCTAATAGCAATACATTGACTTTTTCCTTTCTGGTTTGTATCCCTTTGGTCTCCTTCAGTAGTCATATCTCCAACTAGAACATTAAAGTACTATGTTGAATAGGTAGGGAGAGAATGGGAAGCCTTGTCTTATTCCTGATTTTAGAGGAATTGCTTTGTTTCTCTCCATTTAATTTTATTAAGGCTTTCTGTATATTGCCTTTATTGTATTTAGGTTTTTGTACTGTACCCCTGGTCTCTTCAAGACTTTTAATAGAAAGAGGTATTAGATTTTGTCAAAGGCTTTTTTTAGCATCTGAGATGATCATGCACTTTTTCTCAGTTTGTTTGTATGGTGGATTGCAATGGTGGATTTTCATGTATGGAACCATCCATGCATCTTTGATATGAAACCTATTTGTTCATGATATGATCAGGGTAACTGTGGCCTCATAGAATGAGTTTAACAGTGTTCCTTCTGTTTGGGTTTTCTGGAATAGTTTGAGAAGATTAGCATTTGATCTTCTTTGAAGTTCTGGTAGAATTCTACACTAAAACAATCTGACCCTGGGCTTTGTTGTTCTTGTTGCTGTTGCTGCTGCTGCTGCTGCTGCTGCTGCTGTGAGACTTTTTAATGATGGCTTCTCTTTCTTTAAGGGTTATAGGACTATTAAAATAGTTTACCTGATCTTGATTTAACTTTGGTAGTTATAAACTGTCTAGAAAATCATCCACTTCACTTAGATTTTCCAATTTTGTGGAGTACAAGTTTTCGAACTATGACTCAATGATTCTTTCCATTTCCTCAGTATCTGTTGTTATATCTGCCTTTTCATTCCTGATTTTGTTAATTTGGATACAGTCTCCATTTCGTTTAGTTAATTTGGCTAAGGGTTTGTCTATTTTGTTGAGGTGTTAAGAATAAGGTATATTCTTTTTTGTTTGGGTAAAATGTTCTGCAACTATCTTTTAGGTCCATTTGATTCACAACATTGGTTAGTTTCACTCTTTCTGCATTTAAATTTCCCTCCATTGCTAAGAGTTGGGTGTAGATATCATACATTATTGATGCATGGGATTCTATGTGGAATTTAAGCTTTAGCAATGTTTCTTTGATGAATGTTGGTTCTCTTCCATTTGGGGAATAGATATTCAGAATTGAGATACAATCTAAGTGCGTTTTTCCCTTGATGAGTATGAAATATCTTTCCCCATCTCCTTGGATTACTTTTCCTTAAAGTCTATTTTATTAGATGTTGGAATGCCTACATTAGCTTACTTCTTAGGTCCATTGAGAAACTTTTTTCCAGTTCTCTACTCTAAGATGCCATATTGCCCTGGCCTTTCCTGTGTTCTTATGATGGCCTTTAGCCATCTGGTTGTCCCTGGATTTTCCTAATGTAGCAAGTAATCGGAAGGTAAACCTAACCTGATATTCCTGGTACAGTAGGTCTCTTATGGACAGCTTGGGATGGACAGTGGAACTAAGGTGGTAGTACAAGTCTCTCAGTACAAGTCACTGGGGACATCACAGACAGGGGATTTAGAAGAGTAGAAGGAACATAAACAGTGTGTTCCTGATGCTGTAGGCCTGGTGAAAGCTTGTGGCAAGCAAGTTGGACAATTTAGCACCAGAGAGATAACATGTTACTCAGCACAACTAGTCGCACCCCAGAGGACTTGACAAATAGGGAGATAAATGTAGGGAAAGGATATTGCTTGTATGTTCCTGGTTCTGTAAGTCTGATGAAGATAACAGGAGAGGTGGATGGATCAACATGTTTTGATCTTATCCATCCCCCCAAATACCTCTCTCAAACTCAGAACCTATCAACCAGCTTCCTTCTGATTATCACCGTTATTATTATTATTCCTTAATTCCACTTAGATCTGAGGATACATACTTGGACTTGGTGGCATCCACTTGAGCTAATACATCCTACTGTGGACATACAAACACATATATGCACATGTACACACACACACACACACACACACACACATAATCACACACACACAAACACTGACTTTCCCTTCCTCAGCAGCCATCCATGAATTCACAATAGCTTCTCCAACAGATGTAGAACCTCCAGAGACCTTCTCCCATCTACGCTAAAATTCTGCCTAGCTTGATTGTAAAGGTCTTATTTGGGCAACCTCAACTGCTATGAGTTTATATGTGCAAAAACACTGTTAAGTCTGAAAGACAGGATTTCCTCTCTGTCCTTTAGCTCTTATGCTGTTTCCACATTTCTTCTTCTGTGTTCCATGAACCTTAGATGGGGAAAACTGCTACTGCTGACTAATCTATGACTGAGGACTCCCAGCCATTGATTCTCTGCACTTTGAATTATGAGTCTCTGCCTTAGTCATTACTACCCACAAAAAGAAGCTTCCCTGACCAATATTGAAAAGAGCATAAATCATTGGATATGAATATTAAGATGGTAGTTTGACAATGTAACAATTTATCAAAACTTATAGGCTTTTCCATAGAGACTGTGATCTCTGAAGTCAAGGGCTTTTCATTAACTTTACAGTAAGGTTCTATAGCATCGGCATCAAATCTGGTCATAAAGTTGATACTTATCCTCATAACCATATTGCACCAGTGCAAACAACATAGGTCCAATTTTGGGTACCACCACCAATGTCTTTTCTTCTTTATCCACCTGCAAAACACTTTCCAAACTATGAAATCTGGCAAGTAGGTATAGTGTACCCTGGTAAACTTAAGCAATATGGTCTTTCCATCTGGTTATGGTGAGCACCAAGAGCTATGGAAATAGCTTGTTTGTGTTTAAGTACCTCAAAGACTCTCTGAATAATAATAATTAAATATCATCCATCCCACATGCAACCACCAAACCCAGTCACAATTGCTGATGCCAAAAAGTGCTTGCTTACAGGAACTAGATATGGATGTCTTCTGAGAGGCTGTGTCAGAGTCTTATTGATACAGACTAAGATGCTTGCATCTAACCTTCAAACTGAACAGGGGGATCCCAATGTTAAAGAAAGGACTGAAGGGGCTAAAGGAACTGAAAGCGTTTGCCACCCCACAGGAAGAACAACAATGTCAACCAATCAGACCCCTCAGAGCTTCCAGGGACTAAACCACCAATCAAGGAGTACACATGGAGGGAACCATGGCTCCAGTCACATATGTAGCAGAGGATGGCATTATCTGGTATCAATAGAAGAAGAAACCTTTGGTTCTGTCAAGGCTCATTTCCCCAGTGGAGAGGAATGCCAGGGTGTTGAGGTGGGAGTGGTTGGGTGGGAGTGGGTGGGTGGGAGTGGGTGGGTGGGAGGAGGAGCATCCTCATAGAAGACAGGGAAGGGGGTATGAGCAAGGAGAGTAGTGGGAAAGGGAATAACATTTGAAATGTAAATACATAGACTATCCAATAAAAACTAGAAAAAAACAGACGTATTCCATGCCTACCCCTGATATTTTCATTAAATAACCCCTGTCTTCTATTTACCCATACAAGATACCTCTGATAAAACTTTATTTTTGTAACTATAATTTAAATTAGCTTACAAGCTATTAGATTTCTATGAAGCTTCTTTATATAGCCCCCTTTTGTTTAATCTACACCTTATTCTCAGTTCTCCATTATCTCCCTACAGATAGGGGGAATTGCAGTTTATAATATACATTATTACAATGGACTAAAATGAATATTGTATGTCAATAGTAAGTAAATAGAGGCCACTTCCTTATTGATATTGTCAACTTCTATATAAGAGATGGATACAAACTTATCAGTGAAAATATGTTCACTTAAATATTGAAAGAGTAGCATTCACCAGTGGAAGGGGAAGCCCTTGGTCCTGTCAAGACTGAACCCCCAGTGAACATGATTGTTGGGAGGAGGGCGGTAATGGGAGGAGGATGGATGGGGAACACCTATAGAGAAGGGGAGGGGGAGGGGTTAGGGGGATGTTGACTTGGAAACCGGGAAAAAGAATAACAATTGAAATGTAAATAAGAAATACCCAGTTTAATAAAGATGGAGGGGGAAAAAAGAGTAGCATTGATATCTCTGAAGCATAAAACTGCATTTGCAAACAGTAGAAAAGTTACAGAGTGCTTTGAATTTATTTGGTAACAAATAGCAATAACTCGGGGCTACTAATGACCACAGAAAGTACATGTAGATAATACAGGGGAATATGTGATTAATGCTAACCCTCAATGATATTGGAAAGAAAAGACTATGCACTAGCCAATTTGCTTGCATTTTTATTACATTTCAAATCTGTCCATGAAAGATAACTGCAGCTGCTGCAACAGAATTAAAGATTAAAGTAGCCTTGGGCTCTATAAAATTTAAGATAAAGCTGTTGTTCCTGAGGTTTCTTCAGGAAGCATTTTTTCTTGTGTCTCTGCAATTAGCATTGGTGATTGGTTGATTTTATAGAAATAAGCTACTGAAAGAACATGATGTTGAGTAAGGGAATACTTAAACAGTTTAAGAACAGAGAAAATAATAAGACATTCTAGAAGGAATAATATCGATTTATAGAGCACAATTCAATTACAGGCTAGTCACCTAACAGGGGGCTTTACACTTCTCATTACATTGCTATGTCACTAAACCCTTTTGACTCAGAGAAGATGAATATCCCAAGACAAACAATTCTTCAAATATCTTGTTGAAATTATTACATCGTACAATGTACATCTACTATAAAATGTTTAAACTACTCCCATTTTATTTCCACTTGGCTTTATTTTTATTTCAATTGTTTAAGTAGTAAATGCCACACCAAACAGTTTTAAATATCTATCTCCAGAAGTTCTGGAATCTGACTTGCTTCCTCTATCCTCTATAATTCAAGGGGAAAAGAATGCAATCTGTTCCATTTCTACTAGATGACAGCCATTGCCATTGCCATTGTCTTGGTACACTGAAACCAGCTTTGTGTGCATGGCAAAGGATATAGCTGTGCTTCTTTTTCCTGAGATCCTTCATAATTAACCTTAACTGTGTGCTTTCCCAAAGATTTCTCCCTTAAAGTTTCTTAGAGTTTGAGGAACAGTGGTATCAGATCTTCTTTGCATTTCTGATAGAATTCTTCACTAAACCCATCTTGTTTGGTTGGGAGGTTTTTAGTGACTTCTATTTTCTTATGGGATATGGGCTAGTTTAAATTGTTTACCCTGATCTTGATTTAACTTTGATATGTGGAATCTGTCTAGACAACCATTCATTTCATCTAGATTTTCCAGTTTTGCTGAGTATAGATTTTTGTAGTAGGATCTGATTTTTCTTTTAATTTCCTCTAATTCTGTTGTTATGTTTCCCTTTTCTTTTCTTATTTTGTTTCTTTAGATACTGCCTCTAGGCCACTTAGTTAATTTGTCTAGGGGTTTATATATCTTATTGATTCTCTCAAAGAACCAGCTTTTGGTGTTCTTGATTCTTTGTATTGTTCTCTTTGTTTCTAGGCAACTATTTGCTGGTGTCTACTGCTCTTGGGTGAGTTTGCGTCTTTATATCTAGAGCTCCCAGGTGGGCTATTAAGATGCTAGTATAAGATCTCTCCAGTTTCTTTACAAGGGCACTTAGTGCTATGATTTTTCCTCTTAGCACTGCTTTCATTGTATCTCATAAGTTTGAGTATGATGTGTCAACATTTTTATGAAATTCCAGGAAGTCTTTAATTTCTTTCATTATTTCTTCCCTAACCAAGTTATAATCGAGCAGAATGTTGTTCAGTTTCCACATGTATGTAGACTTTCTGCTGTTTTTGCTGTTATTGAAGACCAGCTTTAGGCCATGGTGGTCTGGTAGTATGCAAAGGATTATTTCAAGCTTCTTGTATCTCTGGAGGGTTATTTTGTGACCAATTATATGATCAATTTTGGAGAAGGTACCATGAGGTGCTGAAAGGAAGGTATATTCTTTTGTTTAGGGTGAAATGTTCTGTACATCTCTGTTAAATCCATTTGGTTTATAACCTCTATTTTTTCACAGTGTCTCTGTTTAGTTTCTGTTTCATTGACCTGTCTATTGGTAAGAGTGGGGTGCAGAAGTCTCCCACAATTATTGTGTGAGGTTCAGAGTATGTTCTGAGCTTTAGCAAAGTTTCCTTTATGAATGTGAGTGCCCTTACATTTGGGGCATAGATGTTCAGAATTGAGACTTTCTCTTGGTCGATTTTCCTATTGATGAAGGTGAAGTGTCCTTCCTCATCACACTTTTGGTTGAAAGTCTATTTTATTGGATATTAGGATGATACCAAGAAAGAAGATCATTTGCTTGGAAAAACTTTATCTATTCTTTTATTCTGAGATTGTGACTGTCTTTCTTATTGAGGTGGGTTTCTTATATGCAGCAAATGCTGGATCTTGTTTGCATAATCCAGTGTGTTAGCTTATGTCTTTTTAAAATGGTCAGTGGAGTCCATTAATACTGAGAGATAAGGACAAATAACTGTTGGTTCTTGTTATATATGTTTTTGTAAGTGGCTTTAGTTGCTTGTGGTTCTTTCCTTTTGGCTTTGTTTTAAGATGCTTAATATCTTGTCTTTTCTTAGGTATAAGTACCTTCCTTGTGTCAAGGAACACTACCTAATTCATTCAACGAAGGTGCAATTACTCTGATACCTAAAACACATAAGGATGCAACCAAAAAAGAGAACTTCAGGTCAATCTTTCTTATGAATATCGATACATAAATACTCAATAAAATTCTTGCAAACTAAATCATAAAACACATCAAAACCATCATTTACCATGATCAAGTAGACTTCATCCCAGGAATGCAAGGTTAGTTCAATATACAAAAATCCATTAACATAATTCAATATATAAGCAAATACACACACAAATCACATGATCATTTCCTTAGATGCAGAAAAGCATTTGACAAAATACAACACCTCTTCATGTTAAAAGTTTTGGAAAGATCAGGAATTCAAGGCCCAAACACCTAAACATAATCAAAGCAATTTACTGCAAACCAACAGCCAATTTCAAATTAATTGGAGAGATACTTGAAGCAATCCCAGTAAAATTGGGAACAAGACAAAGATGTCCACTCTCTCCATATCTATCCAATATCTTACTCAAAGTGCTGGCTAGAATAATAAGACAACAAAAAGATACAATTTGTATCAAGGGGATAAAAATTAGCAGAGATCAAGGGGATACAAATTGGAAGAGATCAAAGGGATACAAATTGGCAGAGAAGAAATAAGGTTATCAATATTCATTTGCAGATGAGGTGATAGTATACATATGCAAAATTTCTACCAGAGAACACCTAAACCTGATAAATAACTTCAGCAAAATGGCCAGAAATAAAATTACCTCAAACAAATCAGTAGCCTTTATATGTACAAATGATAAACAGGCTGAAAAAGAAATTAGGGAAACAATTCCCTTCAGAATAGCCACAAATAATATAAAATATCTTGGGGTAACTCTAACCAAACATGGCAAAAAACTTCAAATCCCTCAAAAATCAAATGAAAGATGATCTCAGAAAACAGAGTTTTCCATGCTCATGGATTGGCAGAATTAATATAGGAAAAATGGCCATCCTACCAAAGTCAATCTACAGATTCAACGCAATCCCCATCAAAATCCCAACACAATTCTTCAAAGACATGGAAAAAGCAATTCTCAATTTCATCTGGAAAGGCAAAAAACCCAGAATAGTGAAGACAATTCTTAACAATGAAACAACTGAGGGAAACCACCCCTGACCTCAGGCTCTACTACAGAGCAATAGTGATAAAAACTGCATGGTATTGGCACAGAGACAGACACATTGACCAATTGAATAGAATTGATGACCCGGAAATAAAACCACACACTTACACACATTTGATTATTGACAAGAAGTCAAAAGCATACAATGGAAAAAATAGTATCTTCAATAAATGGTGCAGATCAAACTGGCTGTCTGCAGAAAAATAGAAATAGACCCATATTTGTCACCATGCACAAAGCTCAAAGCCAAGTGGATCAAGAACCTCAACAACAACAACAACAACAAAAAAAAACCAACCAAGATACACTGAATCTCATAGAAGAGAATGTGGGAAAGATCCCTGAACTCATTGGCATAGGCAGAAATTTTCTAAACAGAACTCCAATGGCTCATGCTCTAAGATCAAGAATTGATAAATGGGACCTCATGAAACTGGAAAGCCTCTGTATAAGGCAAAGAACATAGTAATAAGACAAATCAGTAACCTATAGATTGGGAAAAATCTTCACTAACTCCACATCTGATAGATGGCTAATATCCAAATATACAAAGAATTCAACCCAATCAAAATATGGGGTATAGAACTAAACAGAGAATTCACAACAGAGGAAGCTCAAAAATAGCTGAGAAGCACTTAAAGAAATGTTCAAAATCCTCAGTGATCAGAAAAGTACAAATCAAATGACCCTGAGATTTTACCTTACACCAATGAGAATGGATAAGATCAAAACTTCAGGTGACAACAATGTTGGGGAGGATGTAGAGAAAGAGGAACAATCTTCCACTCCTGGTGGAATTGCAGACTGGTACAACCACTCTGGAAATCAATTTTGAGGTTCCTCAAATGATTGGAAAGAGATTTACCTAAAGATCCAGCAACATAACTCTTGGGAATATACCCAAAGATACCTCACCATGTCATCGGAACACTTGTTCCACTACACTCATAGCAGCCTTATTTGTGATAGTCAGAAGTTGGAAACAACCCTCATATCCCACAACAGAATAATGGATACAGAAAATGTGGTTTATTTACACAATGGAATACTATTCAGCTATTAAGAATGAGGACATCCTGAGTTTTTAAGGCAAATGGATGGATCTAGAAAATATTCTGAGTGAGGTAACTCAGACCCAAAAGGACATATGTGAGATGTACTCATTAAAATGTGGATATTAGCCACGAAAATGTACAAAATACCCAAGAAACAGTCCACAGAACTCAAAAAGTTCAACAAGCTGAAGGACCCAAGTAAGGACATCTCAGCCCCACTTGGAAAGAGATGAAAGCAAGCACAAGGGGTGAAGGAGGGATATAGGTAAGAAAGGGAAAAGGGCTGGGAGTGGGGGGAGAAAGGAGAGGGAAACATGATCTGTTATTAGGTTGGAGAAAAGGATTAAAGCCATGAAGGCCAGCAGAAAGAATGGAATCAAGAAGTCTCAGAGGGTAGGAGGTTGAAAGGACCATCTAGAATGTACCAGAGACCTAGGAGGAGAGAGACTCTCAGGAATCAAAGGGAGGGACCCTAAATGAAATGCCCTATAGTGGGGAGAGGAAACTTGTAAAGGCCACTTTCAGCAGAAAGACAGGGCATCACGTATGGGATGGGGTTGCTATTCCACAGTCAAACTCTGACCCACAATTGTTCTTGTCTGAAAGAACTTGAGGGACAGAAAGAGAGAAGAGCCTGAGGAAAATAAGGTCCAGTGACAGGCCCAAACTGGGGTCCACCTCAAGAGGAGGCCCTAAGGCCTGACATTATTACTGAGGCTATGGAATGCTCACAAAAAAGGACCTATCATGACTACTCTCTGAAAGACCCAACAAGCAGCTGAAAGACTGAGATGCAGATAGTGAAAAGGTGGAAGAAGCTGATAAAGAGGGCAACTCTGTAGGAGGACCAGCAGCCTCGACTAACCTAGATCCTCAAGATCTCTCAGACACTGGATCACCAACCAGGCAGCATACACCAGCTGAGATGAGATCCTCCAACACATATACAGCAGAGGACCGCTGGGTCTGGGTTCAGTCAGAGAAGATGCAACTAATCCTCAAGACACCGGAGGCTCCAGGAAGTTTAGAGGTCTGGTGGGATGGTTGGGATGGGGACATTCTCGTGGAGACATTTTGGGGGGTATGTGATGTGGAACAGTTAGAGGGTGGACAGAGAGGGGAATAAAATCTGGAGGGTAAAATAAAGGGATAAAATAAATAAATAACAATGAAAAGTTTCTTAGAGTTTAGGTTTTGCAAATGAAGCCAGATACTTAAAGATATTTGTCTCCTCTAACTGCAAGATCCTTGAACACAGAAGGAGCTTAGGCATATGTTCTTTGCATCGGAAACAGCACTACATGCATAATTAATACTAAACAAGTATGGAAGGGGGAAAAGAATGAAAGAATAAGAATTTCTATTGTGAAATGGTTCCCAGCAAGACAGTTACAGCCCAAACTTTACACTTTTTATGCTTAATAAATTTTGAAGGTTAAAATTAGAGAGATAGAGCTGGGTGGGAGATGAATAAGGTCCTCTAACAGTCACCTTCCTCTTAATACTGCAATCTTTTTAATGATTATTTTATTTATTTACATTTTAGATGTTACCCCCTTCTTGTTTTCCCCTCTGCAAACCCTCTATCCCATGCCCCTCCCCCCTGCATCAATGAGGGAGCTCCCCCAGCATCCACCCACTCTTGCCTCACTGCCCTAGCATTCCCCTATGCTGGGGCATTGAGGCCTCCCCTCCCATTGATGCCAAATAAAGCAATCTTCTGCTACATATGCAGCTGGAGCCATGGGTCCCTCCATACATACTCTGGTGGTTTAGTCCCTGGGAACTCGAGGTAGTCTGGTTGATTGATAATGTTCTTTCTATGGGGTTGCAATGCCCTTCAGCTCCTGTGTCCTTCCCCTAATTCCTCCCCTGGGGTCTGTGTGCTTAGTCTAATGCTAGGCTGAGAGCAAAAGCATCTGTATTTGTCAGGCTCTGGCAGAGCCTCTCAGGAGACAGCTATACCAGGCTTTTGTCAGCAACCACTTCTTGGCATCAGCAATAACTTTTGGGTTTGGTGTGTCCAGAAGGGATGGATCGCTAGGTGGGGCAGTCTCTGCATGGCCTTTCCTTTAGACTCTGCTCCATTCTTTGTCCCTACATTTCCTTTAAACAGAGCAATTCTAGAATAATATGCCTAACCTTTGGTATGGGCTCTGCAGATTCTTTCTACTGCAATCTTAACACATACCGGACAGTGTTTAGAATCAACGAAAATAAGCAAGAGACTAGTTTTAAATTTAGACATTTTTTAAAGAGTCATCCTTTAAGAACACAATCTCACAGGAAACTCCCTGATCATCGGGCTCCTACAATCTTTCCACAATGTTGCCTAAACCTTAGTGTATGGTAAATATGCCCACTGGTTTTATTTTCAAAGCTTGATATCTTGATAGGTTTTGACCCTCTGTAATGATGCCTTTTGGTGCAATGATAAATTTCTTTGATGAGAGGTGAGTGTGGCTATAAGGACAAATATTTAGAGTGCGGTCAGAGATTATGATTATTTAGTAGAGTATTGACTGTAATTTCCCCTCCAAGATTCGTGACCTCACTAGGTCCAATTGGTTAGTTTTCTAATACCAGTCATGTTTCTTTCTTATTGAATCAGACTTAAATTTTATTAAAGTTCTGTTGGTTAACTACAAGATGCACACACTGCTATTGAACTCTTTGGATTATCATGCCATGCTGGTCATTATTATGGCTCATAGGTGTTTTAGTTAGGGCTTCTATTCCTGTAATGAAACACTATGATGAAAGGCAATTTAGGAAGAAAAAGTTTGCTTGGCTTTCGTGTCCTGAATCACAATTCATGAAGCCAAGGCAGGTGCTCAAACCTATAGGCAACAACTAATGCAGAGATCACAGAGAATTGTTGCTTATTGGCTTCTTATACCTCAAGACCTCTTCAGCCTGCTTTCTTTTAGAACTCAGAACCATTGTCTCAGGAGTAGCACCACCCATAATGGCCTGAGTTCTCTCCCTGATCAATTACTAACTAGAAGAATGCACTATAGGCCAGACTATTGCCTAATGTTATGGATGCATTTTCTCAATTGAGGTTTCTTCCTCTCAGATGGCTCTAGCTGTGTCAACTTGATATAAAACTTACCAGTACAATAGGTGTTGTAGATGGTAGGACTGTGGGATGCTTCCATCTGTTAGACGTTTGCATGGTACCATCTAGAGCAGTGTTTCTCACTCTTCTAAATGCTGCAGACAATAAATTATGTTGGGTGACTCCCAACCACAAAATGATTTTTGTTCCTATTTCATAACTACTATTTTACTACCATTGGGAATCTTAATGCAAATATTGCATATGCATGTTATATAATATACAACTCCTGTGAAAGGGTCTGTAGACACTCCAAATTGGTCATGCTCCATAGGTTGAAAACCACTGTTCATGAAAGATAGTCCTGAGGAGGAGGCATTCAAGTAATTTCTACCTCAGAGGATTCTAAACCCTGTCTCTGAAGTACACAGAGTCTTTAGCAGTAGGGAGGGCAATAGCAATAAGCTGTTTGTTTTAGGATTCCCTTGGACAGCATGACCAACATCTCAAAGAAGAGCTTCTTGTAGCTGGGGTTGGGGATTTAGATAGGCAGTCTTTGGTTCTTAAAGGATTATTGTCAGCTCAGATTTTGTTTAAACTATGTAGGTATGTAGTATTATTTATACATATACTTATGTGAAGTATTCTGATTTTTTTTATGTAGATAGTTTAAATTATTTTAATCATCTTCTCTCCTTCTTTGGTATTTCTTTTTTCTCTTTCCTAAGTAGGGCCACTCATCTTTTCTACATTTCTCCTATTATACTATTCAGATCCTGTTATTTTCCTCTCTATTGTTTCTCTGGCCTACTACCCCAGCAATGTTCATTTTTTACTTCCCTAATTTCTGAAGTTATTCCAGGATGTGTGCTCACATCTGAAGATTTGGAGCTATTAGACTCCTGTGAGGGAGAAGCCATACCAGTTAATTCTAACCAAATTACATGAGCTAAAGAAGGACAAAAATGCCAAAGTGAACCTGATAAAGACGTAAAACCTTAATCCTACACCAAGACTACAGGAAACTAAGGAATCCTGGGAGATGGGCACATGCTATTGCCTGGGGAAAAATCACACCAAGTGGTCATCCAGTGCCAAATTCTCAGCTCTGAAAATATACATGCAAATATTATTATACAAACTGAGCAAGTTGTTTATGGATATATACATGTATGCATGTAAAACTAAAAGAATGTCATCAATTTTAAAGAGAGCAAAGAGATGTATATCGGAAGTAGTGGAGGGAAGAAGGAAAGATGGGAAAGATTTTTATTAGGTTATAATCTCAAAACTAAAGGAAAGAAGTTAAAATGATGAATTCAAAAGCATAAAGTAAAGAATTATTATATCATGTATCATTCTGTCCCAGCTTCAAACATTATGAAGAAAGACTTCCACTTTTGAAGAGAGAAGAAATGAGTCCAAGCTTAGGACATGAAGCTGATTTAGTACCTGCTAGCACCTGACAAAGTCACACAGCCCTATGTCCGACTCTCACCCACAAAACATGGTGCTCAAATTGTGTTATCCAGCTGACAAAACCCTCCCTCCATAACAGCCCATGCAGCACAAGCAACAAAAAGCGATCAGAGGACTTTGTCAAAAACTTAGCACTTGGCACCAAGAAGAAATGAAAGGGGCCTATGCTCAAGCTGATCTTAATATCTAAGTGCTAGACATATATAAACACCAAGTGGAGACCTTCATATCAGTGGGAAAGTCTCAAGTTTCAAAATGTATCATCATCAAATTTAGGCTGGACCTTAAACTGTGAATATTCTTCCAACTGTAAAATTGTGGAACAACCCAGACTCTGACATCAATCAGCCTTGTAACCAAAATATTTTTTTTCTCCCAGCCTTTTCCCAACTTTAAACAACAGTGATGTCCCCAGGCTACTACTTGAGGATTGAGTTCTGGAAGACATGCACTAAACAAAGACCTGTGCCTCAGTGTGATGGGCTGATGGACCTGCACTACCAGTGGTGGATCTGGAGTCTACAAGTTCCCTGGCAGCTGGTGGACTCAATTGTAGCATAACTTACTACCAGCCTTCTGGCCAAAACACTGGTTTCAACAACATTAACCCAAACTTGGGCAGCATAGAGTGGGACATTCAGTGTTATGTAAATTTTTCCTAGGAAGATGTCTGAGTGCCCATTCACCTCACATAGGATACTTAGAAAGGACCAAACAACCTATTCCACCCAAGTCTATAACAGTGAAACATTGTCCTTATGGAACTGTGGTTAAAGGAATACTTACAGAAGCATGGGTGACTTTAAAACAGTTGAACAACCAAAAAGTCTACTCTCAAAGGTGATAGCTCCTTGTCTAATTTACAAGAAAATTAATCACCAGAAAGTCCCCTTATCTAGGAATCCTTTACTTGTTTTGCAGCCTTTAGAGGCAGCCCTTAGAAACTTGTAACTTTCTCAGCTTCCTTAGCCTTGTAAGAGTCATTTCTTTAGAGCGAGCCTCATTGTGTGATACGATATGTGTATAAATATTTCATTTTGGAAGAACTAGAGAGCTGTCCAATCCACTGGAAGAACAGCAGAGAAAGCAGAGAATTTTGTCTTGGGACATGGTGCCAAAACCAGATACCAACTATTAGGCAAATCCTAGCAGCTGCTTCCCTAGGCCCGACTGTGGAAGGAACAGCTGAAACACATGGGTATTACCAAACTCCCAGCTGCCAGATTTTAGTCTGGCAAACAGGGCCTGAAGCAGCTTCAGGGAGCATTACCCATGAGTCTACTTCAGCAATAAGCAGACCATTACAGTGTAAGCATTTGTTCTATCAATGCTGGGCTAGTATTGACAATACTAATAGAAATAAATAGCTAATCCTTCAAAACACAGGTGTTAGTACAGAGGAAGGACACAAACAGCCCTCAGGAAACCATGACCTTATCAAGTCATCTAAATGAGATGTCAGAAAACAAAGTAAGATCCCTCTGAAAGAACCCTTAGAGAACTTAGAACCTTATTTTCTCAGGAAACAAGGAAGTTCAAGAAAACCCAGAGACGAGAATAATCTAACAATGTGACTGAAAAAGTTAATGAAGAGGCAGGAAAAATTTTTAAAAATGAACACAGATCTTTGTAATAAAAATATACTAAGAAAAATTTAAAAAATGACATGTGACATAAAGGTTATGATACATCAGAGGAAAGAATGAGTAAGCTTGAAGATATGCTATTTGAAAATGTTGAGAAGATGGTATTACCCATAAATAATGCAGAGAAATCTAGTATCCACACACAAGACAATTATACTGGACACCTATCTCTCAACACTTACACAGATTAACTCAAAATGAATTAATGGCTTAAATTGATTCAAAACTATTAGAAGAAAACACAGGATAAATGCTTTAGAATTTTTAATATGCAAGATTTTTTGAGACAATCTTTAAAATATTAGAAAACGAAAAGACAAATGAAACTGAACAAAACTAAAATTCTTCTGCACAAAAAAGGAAACAGACACCCATCAGAGTAGGGAGAGAGTCCAGAAAATGGAAAAAATATTTGCCAGATATATATCTAACAATATTCAGTAAGGTATACATACTGCACAATAAACTCAAATAATTCAGTAGAAAAACAGATCTAAATATATATTCAAACACTTCTCTAAGGCCCTTATAGCTTTAATAAGCGATGCCTGCCACCAAGCCTAAACTTCTTAATTCAATTCCTGGTACACAAATGATAGGAAAGAACTGACCCCCCACAAGTATCTTCCAACTTCCACACAGTCACGGTGTGCCTTCCACCATTAGGAACTAAAATAATAGAACTCCAGTAAGTATGAATCCAAAGGAAATAAAAGCCATATTTTAGGAGAAAAAAGTCTTCATTTCATGCATAATAACCAAAAGAGGGAAACAACTTAAGTGTTTATTATTGGTTAGTGGATAATGAACATATACTTGTCAACAATAGTACATATAAATAATGGAACACCTTGCAATCAAAAGATTAAATAAAATGTTGATATTAATGACAGCATGTGTTTATTTGAAAAACATCATATTAAATGAAACCAAGCAAAGAAAAACAGAGCATGTGCTCTTGCTCATACGTTAAAAAGCTAGGTTTATGTTAAGTTAAAATCCTCAGAAATTGGGGAAAATGCATGGAGAAAGAGATGTAAAAAAGTTAATCAGGGGGCCCTAATTTGCAGGTAGAAACAAATAGCATCTTCTGGTATACTATTACATGGAAGGGTAAATACAGATGCCAGTAATTTAATATATTTCAAAAAGCTAGAAGCAAGAATTTTGAAAATCTTCCTCTAAAAACAACTATAAATGTTTAGTCTAGACATACAATTAACATGCTTTAATAGCTATGTATTACAATACTATTCTGTAGTTATTAAGGTAATAAATTATATATGATGTATAACAATAAATTTATCAAGTAGAATGGAGGTTTCATTTTGGTCACAGGAATTCTAATGAAGAATTGATCTGGACCTGACCTTGAAGTCGGCTCCCTAGAACTAATGATCATAGAAGCAATCTGCCAAGGAAGTAAAGTAGTTAAAAGTCCTAGCCTGCTGCAAAGCCCACTAATCTGAACAATAGCATGACAACATATAGCCAAGGGTGCAATAGGGCAGCCAACAACTATGGAATTGGACTTAAGATTCTCAATATGTTGGAATTAATGACATGACTGGTATTATGAAACTTTTGACTACCCATGGCTAGTGAAGTCATGGACATTAGAGAAAAAAACCAAAACCACCTTATTCCTAAAATAAGCACAACTCCCAACTCCCTTCTAAATGCTTATTCTTAAGCATCCGCGCATAAGCATAGCCCTTTCCCTTTATCAAAGAAACTTAATTTTGCATCAGACTGGGCTCCACAGAGAAATGTACAACTGGTCAAAATGCAGATACCAACTGGCTATGGACTATTCATCCCAAGTTGATACAATGCAACCTATTCACCTAAAACTCAAGGAACACCTCATGAGAGAAAGCAGAAAGCTTACAAAAATCAAAGAATACAGATGTCTTCTAGGATATAGAATCTTCTATGTTGTAAGTGCTAGAGGACCAAGAAATATATTATGAGTCTTCTACATGGGACAGTGAATTGTACTCATGAAATCTCAACAATCTGACTACCAGCATGCATGGAGGAATCTCAGAAAGTCCCACCTCTAGATAAAGAGCTAGAACAAGTTAATAGCTGTGACTGTTGACTGGAAGCATGGGTCATAGCCTTTAGTAAAGAAGAAGGAATGAATTGCATAGAGGAAACAAAAAGGAAGACAATTGCAGGGAGTTAATATTTTAAAGGGAAATAATTCTTGAGTCTTTCCTCCTACCTTCATTTCCAGGTTGGTTTGTTATATCTGTCCAAAGATGCAAATGCCATGGGCTGACTGCAAATATCTTTTAAAACAAACATTTGCTTTAATCATAAAATGTGTGGAAATCAGCTTCGTTCTGGTAATACTTTCAGAGGCAAAACATAATTTGCTTCTTTCAGAACTTAGGCAGAAAGCACCTATAAAGACAGACGCTCCAATGCAGCATCAACTCCCTGTAACTCCTGGACGCTGAGGGGGTACAGAGATGTCATTTTATCCCAGTCAGGCTTCCCCACTGTTTGCAATAAGTCACTGAATACAGGATGGAAACAACTAGGAAGCCGGAAGCTTAACATTGTGAGCTGAAACCTATGTTACATTCTCTCACCTGAACTCCATTATCATGAGATGACAAAATTTAAACTAGCACAGACAAAAACTTATATTAAGCTGCTCTCAACCTATAATCAAAAACTGTAGGCCATAGTGTCACAAACAAGTAACCCAGATCTCAAGAAACTGAGGCAAGAGGATTGTCACGAGTCCAGTGTTAGCTACAGTAATAGAGGAAGATCTTTACTTTAAATTAAAAAAAAAATTTGGGGAGGGGGACTCAAAAAAGGACTGTGTGATCCAATGGTTAGAACAACCTACTGCCTGATGATAAAGGCTAAAATACCCTGATTAGCCCTTAACCTGTTGGATTACAGTTTTACTTCAGCTTGGATAATATCAGAATTGAATTGAATACTAGGAAATATTGACCCCAAATAAGTCTCATAGGCCTCTTGGAAAAAAATGTAAGTTTTTTTTGTATAATTTATGGTGCTTAGGCTTCATAAAATCATGTGTGTGTGTGTGTGTGTGTGTGTGTGTGTGTGTGTGTGCATGTGTGTGTGTGTTAAAGTTTCACTTTCTAGAAATAAGAAGTAAGCAGCTGTTCAGTTTTCCAACCTTATATTTGACATGACACTAATATTATTACATTATTCTCCCAAATATTATGCTTCTAGCAGAAAGCAATATACATAGGAGATTCGAGTGCATGAGAGAAGGCAGAAATGAGAACTTCTTATTGATTCAGAAGATGGATATTTTTGTAGGCATTTCACACAGAGCTTCTCATCAGCTGGGAACATCTGGTTCCTTTCATTATGATTTTCTTTTGCAAATTCAAATGGCCATATGACACAATCACCACATATTGAAAATGCCAGGATTCAAGAAAAGTCCTAATTCTCCCTTTAAAAATAATAGAAAGGAAATAAGTGAATATTTATATTAACAATCATGAATACCATTTAGTACAAACACTTAAATGAATATTACCGACATATATGAAATACCTAATTGCTTCAAATCTCCTTTACAATCCAATATTTTGAGAGTTTAATAAAAAAGAAGCAAAATAATCAGGAAGAACAATTTTAAATTTGAAAGTATGTAAAAAAAATACTAAGATTAATCACCTCACAAAGGATAAAAAATTAATTCAAAGTATAATTTTACAAAATTTTCCCAAAAGATTATCAAAGTTAAATTCTTCCTCTATGTCTGAAGAACATATGGAACATATGTCTGTAAAGAACTTATTTGTATTTCTTTCAACTTCAACAATTACATAAGTGATTGAATGCTTTTCATTTTGCATTTCATGTGGATCTGCTATTCAAACACTCTATTGTAGATTTACAGATGATTATATGGCAAAAAGTATTCTTTATTTCTGATTGCATCACAAAAATAGCAACTGCAACTTGACCTCATTCTATCTACCTATACTCAATTGATACTCAATTCAAAGCAGTTCCTCGTAGCATAACTTCTATGAAAATCCATTCTTCTACCTCTATTTGCATGACTCCTCTTTGAACTGTTCCTACTATAGGTTTTTAAAGCATGTTTATTGAAAATTCCTATTGATTTCTAATACCCATTAAAGTACAATTTAAAATCAGGCCATTTGGGAATTAAGTCATGAGAATTCCATTGTCATGAGTAAATTAATGCTCTTAAAAGAGATTGAAGGGAGAATCATTGACTGCCCTTAGTCCTGTTTGCAATGGGGCACAAAGATTTCACCCTAACTAGAGGGGGAATCTGTCAGTTTCTTGATCTTGGAATTCTTCAACTAACAAACAAACACACTGAAATTTCAGGTTTCTCCATAGTTGGTACCACTCCATCAGAGTATGGGCCTCTCACTTGACCACACCTTTTCTAGACTGGCTGTCTGTATATCTGCTTTGTTGGTTTTTTTTTTAATATCCCCTTGCCACCCCAGCCAGGTTCCTGCACCAAGCCATGCTAGATACATGTAGATAGAAAGTAAAAGGGATCCCCACTTTGCCACTTCTATTCTCAATATTCTATTGAGAATTTGAGATAAATGTCTATTCTGAGTGAAGAGACATCAAGATCAGGAGTTTCAAAAGCATAAGAAATTTTATCAATTGTGGAAAGTTAGAAAGAAACTTAATGGGACTAAGGTCATAATTTGGTAAAGTGCTTTCTGTAAAGTCTTGAAGATTGAGTGTGATCCCTAGCGCTCACAAAACAGGCAGGCATGGTAATGCATACCTATACTGCCAGAGCTGGAAAAGCATAAACAAGGCTTGGTGGCCAATAGGCAAGTGTCCATTTCAGTGAGAGACCTTGTCTCAAAAGTAAAATAAATACACAATCTCTGGCTTCCATATGCACACAGAAACATGTGCATGTATACACATCCACAGAATATGTATCCATATTCATTTATATATACGTATATATGTTAATATATAGAGAAGACTATGCAGATACAGTAATGGAAGCCTCAGTCCCAGCTCCTTTTATAGTAGCTGGAAACTTCATTTTTCAAGGTGGCACTTAGAAGTTCCTGCTGTTCTGAATGAGTTTCATCCTACCTTTCCCTGTTCCAAATCTCAAGGCCATACAGATACTTAATATTCTTTGGCTTGGCCTCTGCTGTTATTAGTAAGGATCTATAGTTGACACAAAGAACCTTCTGTTCTGAAGATGCACTTGTTTTGATTCTGACTCATCAGTTCATAATGACTCAGTCCCATGTTATGTCTTCCTCTCTCCCTTTCTCTTTTTTTCTCCTTCCTCTCTCCTTCCCCCTCTCATTCGACTAGCCTCAAAATCTCCACTGAAAACTTTAGTTACTGTAGTTCTTATTGTCTTGGCTGTTTAAAGTCTCTCTGAGGAATCCTTTACAGTCTTGCTCATAAGGATATAAAATACATGTACAACTGCTCATGACATCTTGTTAATTTCATGTTTCTTCCTGTGGACATATTCATAATCCATTCATTTATTTATTATTGCCTAGTCCAATATCTTATCATCATACCTGATGCAGAAACATAAAGATATTTTCCTGCCATTGTCTCAAGACCAAATCTGATAATGATTTAATGAAATCAAAGATGAATGAATAAATTATTTGAGAATAAAACCTGAAATCTGATTGTGTTTTACAAATATTGTTATATGATTTAAAATCAGGGTAGGAAACTTTCTCATTAAGGATTATGTCGAAGAAATTAAATGAATAATCATAATAATGACATTCTACCTATGTCAGTACTGGTAGTGATGAAGTGTCTTTAAGCAAAGGTAAGAGGGCATTAAGAAAATTTTAACAGTTAAGTTGCTCCAGGAAAGTAACATGACACATTAGTTATGTATTTTTTTTAATAGAGCAATCCTGGCTGATTCTACTTAGACAAATTATATTCTCTTAGATTGGTTTCTTCCTATGTAAGAAGAGAGTATCAACAGTGCCTACGACCTTATAAGACGTTTGAAGAATTGAAAGGTGCATCCCACATGCCGACTCAGGAAGCATTCCCTGTGGAGAGGTGTATTCCTTCTCCAATAGTTAGAATACTTCAAGTCTGTGGCACTATAACAACAAACTGATTTTCATTTAATTTTATAATTATTTGCAAAGCCTCTCAGATGAAATATACCCTGTTGCTTGTCCCTTAGAATACAATACTCTGTTGTATAATTTTAATAAGTTTACTAAAATACGATGCTTGACTTAATGTGAAAATTATATAACATCATGCTTATTTCATTTAATTTTGATATGACAGTATAATTACATCATTCTCGTATCCATTTCCTTACTCTAATTATTCCATCTACTCCTCCTTGCAGTCTTTCAAATTCCTAGCCTCTTTTTCATTAATTGTTGTTACATGCATATATGTATATACATATATAGTCCTAAATGCAACCTTCTCGGCCTGCATAATTTTGCGTGTATGTATGTTTTCAAGGCTGACTATTTGATATTATATGACCAATAAGTGTGTTATTCCATGGGTAAAATTATTTCTTAATTTTTTTTTACTTTTTAAAGTATGTGTGTGGGGGATCTGGGTATGGACTTGTCCACACAATTGTCATGCCCTCAGTGTCCAGAAGCATCAGATCTGCAGTTATAAGCAATTGTGAGCCTCTTGACCTGGGTGATGCAAATAGAACTCAGGTTCCTTACAAGAACTGTTCTGAGTCACTTTTTTTTTCCCTTTTTTAGCCCTGTAGCAATTTTTCTTAAAATAGTAAGTAATTTACCACTATTCAAGGAAAGATTGGCTTAAGTATAAAACTTGCATACAAAAAGCTAGAAAACTGTCTTTGGTTTTATGATGATACATGAAAAATTTTAAAGTTGTTTAATCAAACATGATAAGCAAATGATTTGTTGTTTGGTGAGAACTTACTAACTTATTGAAATATAGATATTAGTGGAATAAGCATGCCATTAATGGAGAAAGGGGACATAGTCACATAACCAGTACTTATTTACCCAACTTTATTTTCGGTTTGATGCCAATGAAACCATATTGATCATTACGTGAAACTGGAAAACAAAGCAATAGGGATGAACGTGTACACCAGTTATTTTACATGCCATGCAAAAACAGCAGAGATGGCAGTGTTAGACTCGAGATGTGATACAACCAAATTAGTTTCTAACTGAGCGCACATTGAGCACACAGTCTTGGATTGCAAGCTTTTCTTTAGCAGATGCTGCGTGTTCACCTCTGGAGTTCTCGACTGTACCTTCATCCTCTAGGAACAAGTATGTCTGCCTCACTGGTCAGCTGCCCATGATATCAGAATCTATCATGCATCCTTGAAAATCTCTATGACTCATAGTAAGTTTTTCAGTGTTCCAGAATGGGTGTGTACCTCTTAATGGAAAAGGCAGGCACCAGAGAGTCACACTGTCTTGCCATCCTCAAAACTAATAAACAACATTGCTCTCAGACTTGAGTCCTTCCCTAGGTAGGACCAATGTCTCTTATGAAAACTATTTAAGCAACAACAGGAGGAACAATTACAAGACAAGGCAACCCCATTCTAATATTGTAACAAAATGCATATTGAATTCTGCAGTCTCAGCAAATTTCATAGAAGAATTAGGAAAATAAAAAGGTGAAGGGTCACATACTAAATATAAATTTCTAGAAATTAGCTGCATCATACTGGAATTTTTCTTTACTTGTTTTTGTGCTAACGCGGGCAAGAAAATAATGTTAGTGTGCAATATAATAAATGTTTACCACCTAATGACATTAATATACTCTGGTTTCTTGAGACTCAATACTAAAACATGGATTAGGTTTGCTAACTATCTGTCTAGTCTCCACACATGTTACAATCACTCTCTGGACAAACTTTTCACCTCTATATTTCATGTCCAGGCATTTCATAAGTTCTAAAGCACATGAGCATTCAAAGCAAATGCCTTAGTCCAAGAACAAGCATCTTGTTTTTTCCTTTTCTCCATCTTTATAAAATTGGTTATTTCTTATTTAAATTTCAATTGTTGTTACCTTTCCCTGTTTCCAAGAAAACATCCCCCTAACCTGTCCCTCTCCCCTTCTATGTGGGTGTTTCCCTCCCCATCCTCCTCCCCTTACCACCCTCCCCACAACAATCCTGTTCACTGGGAGTTCAGTCTTGGCAGGACCACGGGCTTCCCCTTCCACTGGTGCTCTTACTAGGTTATTCATTGCTACCTATGCAGTTGGAGCCCAGGGTCAGCCCATGTATAGTCTTTGGGTAGTGGCTTAGTCCCTGGAAGCTCTGGTTGGTTGGCATTGTTGTTCATATGGGGTCTCAAGACCCTTCAGCTCTTCCAGTCCTTTCTCTGATTCCTTCAACGGGGGTCCAGTTCTCAGTTAAGTGGTTTGCTGCTGGCATTCGCCTTTGTATTTGCCATATTCTGGCTGTGTCTCTCAGGAGAGATCCAAATCTGGTTCCTGTCAGTCTGCACTTCTTTGCTTATTTCCACTCTGCCAACACAGGAAAGTAGGGCATCCTCCTCAGTGAAATAATGATTTGGTCCCTTGAGCCTTTGTTCCACAAAATGGACTTTGCCTCAGAGATCATTCATAAACCAAACTTCATGAAAACCGAATCAATGTCCTCCTCCCCCCTGCCTCCCTCCCTCCCTCCTTCCCTATCTCCATCTAGCCTCTCCTCCCCTTTCCCCTCCTCTCCTCTTCCCATACATGTTGCTGCTGCTGTTGCTAACCTTTTTTTAGTAACCATGTCACTTTGACGTCTAAGACATGAACTAGATCTGTAAAGTAACTTGTGGATAGCTGTGCTTTCTCTTCATCATTTTAATCAAGTATTTTCCCGACATGTCTATTGTTTTAGAAATCTATAAATAGTAAAACATAAATCCACTATTTGTATTTTCCACCTGCCAGATGACAAGCTGTCTCTAGAGATTCTCAAAGAACAAGGCCGCCATGGTTCTTTTCCTTTGCAGTCTTGTTTTCCTGGAGCTGTGACAGTGACAGCTGAGATGAGTAGCCACAGCTTAGGGAAAAATGGTTTTGTTTCCTAATCATTATTTGGATGTCATCAGGGAAATCTAAAGAATAAAGCAAACCAGCTTCGAATAATGGTGGCACAGCACTCTTTCCGTCTTGCAGAGGATACTATAACGGATTTAACTGAATTCTCTTTTAGCAAAGTCATGCAAGCTTAAGCTACTCTCAGGCTACAAAAGAGATCATTCTAAAGTTCAATACATCTTTCAACAGTTATAATTGATTCTCTTTAGCTTAAAAAGAAGAAACCTGAAACACATTCTTTACAACAGTGATTAATTAGACAGGGATGTAATTTTATGTCATACACAGAATGATGGTAGGCTAAGAAAAAAAGTAATAAATGCTTAAATTTCTAAATTGGTAACAGTATGCTAAAGAAAGTGAGCTGGTCAGTTAATTTCCATATCACTTTAGTGATCTGAAATGCACTTATACTGTATGACACAGGGCAAGAATATTATTTTTCAGTTTTTTATTAGATATTTTATGTACTTACATTTCAAATGTTATCCCCTTCCCTCCCTCTCCCATACCTACTCTCCCTACCCCTGTTCCTATGAAGATGCTCCCACTCCCATCCACCTATTCCAACCTCAACACCCTGTCATTCCCCTACACTGGAGAAGTGAGCCTTCACAGGACCAAGGGCTTCTCCTCCTATTGATGCCAGATGATACATACCATCCTCTGCTACATATGAGGCTGGAAGCATGGGTCCCTCCATGTGTACTATTTGGTTGGTGGTTTAGTCCCGGGAAGCTCTGAGGGGTCTGGTTGGTTGATATTGTTGTGCTTCCTATGGGATTGTTCTTTCAGCTCCTTCAGTCCCTTCTCTAACTCCTCCACTGGGGACCCAGTTCTCAGTCCCATGATTGGCTGCAAACATCTGCCTCAGTCCTTTCTCTAACTCCTCCATTGCATAGTCCAATGTTAGCTGTAAGTATCCTCATCTGCATCAGTAAGGCTCTGGCAGAACCTCTCAGGAGACACCTACATCAGGCTCCTGTCAGCAAGCACTTTTTGGCATCAGCAATTGTGAATGGGTTTGGTGGCTGAATATAGTGTAGATCCCCAGATGAGGCAGTCTCAGTAAGGCTTTTCCTTCAGTCCCTGCTCCACTCTTTGTCCCTTTATTTCCTCCTGTGGGTATTTTGTTCCCGCTTCTAAGAAGAACTGATGCATCCACATTTTGGTCTTCCTTCTTTGAGCTTTATACGGTCTGTGGATTGTTTGAAGGTATTCTGTGCTTTTGGGCTAATATCCACTTATCAGTGAGGGAATACCATGTGTGTTCTTTTGTGACTAGGTTGCCTTACTCAGGATATTATCTAGTTCCATTCATTTGCCTAAGAATTTCATGAAGTCATTGTTTTTAATAGCTGAGTAGTACTTCATTGTGAAAATTTACCACATTTTCTATATCCTTTCCTTTGTTGAAGAACATCTGGTTCTTTCCAACTTCTGGCTATTATAAAGAAGAAAACTATGAACATAGTGGAGCATGTGTCCTTATTATATATTGGAGCGTCTTTTGTATGTATGCCAAGGAGTGGTATAGCTGGGTCCTCAAGTAGCACTAAGTCCAATTTTCTGAGTCACCGCCAGACCAATTTCTAGAGTGGTCGAACCAGCTTGCAATCTCACCAACAGTGGAGGAGAGTTCCTCTCTCTCCACATCCTTACCAGCATCTGTTGTCACCTGAGTTTTTTTTTTTTTTTTTTTTTTTTTTTATCTTAGCCATTCTGACTGGAATGAGGTGGAATCTCAAGGTTGTTTTGATTTGCATTTCCCTGATGACTAAGGATGTTGAACATTTCTTTAGGTGTTTCTCAGCCATTCAATATTCCTCAGTTGAGAATTCTTTATTTAGCTCTGCACCGCATTCTTAATAGAATTTTTTGGTTCTCTGGAGTCTAACCTCTTTAGTTCTTTGTATATATTAGATATTAGCCCTCTATCAGGTGTAGAATTGGTAAAGATCTTTTCCCAATCTGTGGGTCCCAATGACAGTGCCCTTTGCCTTACAGAACTTTTGTGATTTTTATGACGTCCCATGTGTTGATTTTTGATCATAAGTCATTGGTATTCTGTTCAGGGAACTTTCCTCTGTGCCTATGTGTTCAAGGCTCTTCCCTACTCTCTTTTCTTGTCCAGTATTATCCCCCTCCTGCTCTGCCCTCCAAAAGTTCCTAGTCCGAGTTCTCCTAACACCCTTCTCCCACCATTGCCAAGAGGATGTCCCCACACCCCCACACTGGCACACACACCACCAATCCTCCTCATTCCTTGGGGCCTGACATCTGTCAAGGGTTAGGTGCATCTTCTCTCACTGAGGCCAGACCAGGCAGTCTGCTGCTGTGTATGTGTCGGGGGCCTTGGACCAGCTACTGTATGCTGCCTGGTTGGTGGCTCAGTGTCTGAGAGATCTCAGGAGTCCAGGTAGTTGAGACAGCTGGTCTTCCTATGGGGTCACTCTCCTCCTCAGCTTCTTCCAGCCTTTTTCTAATTCAACCACAGGGGTCCCCAACTTCAGACGATTGGTTGGATGTAAGTATCTGCTTCTGTCTAAGTCACCTGCTTGCTGGGCTTCTCAGAGGACAGCCATTCTAGGCTCCTGTGCTGTTTATCAATTCTTGATCCTAGAGCCTGAATCATTGGAGTTCTGTTTAGGAAATTCACCTCCCATGCCTTGCCTATGAGTTCGAGACTCTTTCCTACTTTCTCTTCTATTAGATTCAATGCATCTGGTTTTATGTCAAGTTTTTTGATCCTCTTGAAGTAAAATCTGGGGCAAGACAAGGATGCTCAGTCTCCCCATAGCTATTCAATATAGTACTTGAAGCACTAGCTAGAACAAAAAAACAACAAAAAGGGATCAAGGGGATACAAATTAGCAAAGAAGAATTAAAGGGATCACTATTTGCACATGATATGATAATATACATAAAGGACCCAAGAAAATTTCACCAAAGAGCTTCTCCAGCTGATAAACAACTTCAACAATGTAGCCAGATATAAAATTAACTCAAATAAATCAATAGCCTTCCTTTATATAAATGATAAACAGGCTGAGAAAGAAATAGGGAAACGATTCCCTTTACAATAGCTACAGATGATATAAAATATATTGGGGTAACTCTAACCAAACAAGTGAAAGACCTTTATGATAAGAACTTCAAGTCTCTCAAGAAAGAAATCGAGGAAGATTTCAGAAAATGGAGAGATCTCACATGCTCATGGATTGGCAGAATTAACATAGTAAAAATGTCTATCCTACCAAAGGGAATCCTACAGAGTCAACGCAATCCCCATCAAAGTCCCGGCGCAATTCTTCAAAGACACAGAAAGAGCAATTCTCAAATTCATCTGGAAAGGAAAAAAAAGAAAAGTGAAAACAATTCTTAACAATAGAAGAACAGCTATAGAAGCACCATCCCAGACCTCATGCATTACTACAGAGCAATAGTGATAAAAACTGCATGGTATTGGTATAGAGACAGACAGGTAGATCAATGGTATAGAATTGAAGATCCAAAAATAAAACCACATACTTATGCACACTTGATCTTTGACAAAGAAGCCAAAAAAAAAAAGAAAAGAAAAGAAAAAAAAAGAAAGAATCTTCAATAAGTGGTGCTGGTATAACTGGATGTCTGTATGTAGAAAAATGAAAATAGAGCCATATTTGTCACCATGCACAAAGCTCAAGTCCAAGTGGATCAAGAACCTCAAGATAAAACCAGATAAACTGAATCTAATAGAAGAGAAAGTGGGAAAGAACCTTGAACTCATTGGCACAAGCAGAAACTTCCTAACCAGAACTCTAATTGCTCATGCTCTAAGATCAAGAATTGATAAATATGACCTCATGAAACTGGAAAACTTTTGTAAGTCAAAAGACATAGTCAATAAGACAAATCAGCATCCTACAGATTGGGAAAAAAACTTCACTAACCCCACATCTGATAGAGGGCCAATATCCAAAATATATAAAGAACTCAAGAAGCTTACCACCAAAAAACCAAACAACCCAATCAAAAAATGAGGTCTAGACCTAATCCAAGAATTCACAATAGAGGAATCCCAAGTGGCTGAGAAGCAGCTAAAGAAATGTTCAAAGTCCTTAGTGATCAGAGAAATGCAAATCAAAATGACCCTGAGATTCCACCTTATCAGAATGGCTAAGATTAAAACCTCAGGTGAAAACACATGTAGGCAAGGATTTGAAGAAAGAGGTGCACTCCTCCATTGCTGGTGGGATTGCGAACTGGTACAGCCACTCTGGAATCAATTTGGATATTCCTCAGAAAATTGGAAATAGACCTGACTAAAGACCCAGAAATACCACTCTTGGAAATATACCCCAAACGTGCCCCACCATGCCACAAGGGCACATTTTCCACTATGTTCATAGCAGCCTTATTTGTGATAGCCAGTAGCTGGAAACAACCCAGACGTCCTGCAACAGAAGAATCTATACAGAAAATGTGTGTTTCGTTTACACAATGGAATTCTACTCAGCTATTAAGAATGAGGACATCCTGAGTTTTTCAAGCAAATGGATGGAACTAGAAAATATCATCCTGAGTGAGGTAACTCAGACCTAAAACTACATGCATGGTTCTCACTAATAAGTGGATATTAGCCAAAAGAAAAAGGAAAAAATAAGAAAGAAAGCACAAAATACCCAAGATACAGTCTATAGATCTCAAATAAGAAACTCCCTCCCAGAGTTTCTGATCTAATATTTCCATGGTAGCTTCTGAGATTCTGCATTTCTAGCAAGATCTTAGATGATGCTGATCGGGCACAAAAAGAATCGATTCTTCATGTTATTCTTAGTGTTATTTTAATACTTCTCATCTCTAAAGTGCCAGATGAAACCAACATTTCCAGTGCCTACCTGTGCAATTATAGTTAAAGATGCTATCCATTGTTCACTTTATTGCTTGCAAATCATTCTTTTAGTCAAGAAAGAGGAGGGAAAACTTTTTACTACCTCTGCTGTTAGTCAAACTAAAATAAATAAATCCTTTCTTTCTGGGATTTAAACAACACTGCTTGCCTGAAGACAGCATGACATCCTTATACCTACAGAGTGTTTCTGATATTCTCATGGCCACTCAAGCAGCTTAGTTGTAAGCTCAGCAAAAACTTCAGTTCTCTTCACTGTCCTCATGAAGTGTCAAAAACACTTTTATCCTATTGAAGAAACTAAAACACCCTAAATAAATATAAATTGTGTATTTATGGATAGGAAAAGCACCAAGAACACCTTCCCAAGCATGAAAAATCTGTATTTTAAGTCTTCTTTTGCCTTAGTCTCTAAGGAATCTGGTATTTTGTAAAAAAAAAAAAAAAAGTAAAATAAATAAATAAAATTATACTGCAAATTGATGGAGGAATTGAGACGACTAAAAGCAACAAGTAATTCCCAGTGAAATGAAGCAAGGAGAAGCAGCTATGTTTGAGCAAACTGTGAGATTGTCTCAGCTCATTTTCAGGGAACTGAAGAATGGCCAGTAAAGCTTTCTTAGGCAGAAGTGAGGCACCGCTCCTACAACTACAGAAATGAGCTTCTCAGGCTGTGCTTGTCAAGGTCTGCTGGGTAAGTCAAGAAAATAGCAACAGTAATAGAGAAAGGGCTCCTGACACCTTCTAAATGAGCACGAGTATTTGTGTACCAGAGGTAACTGAAGAGTTTCTTTCTCTCGGTAAAATAAGCATACAGCTTATACTACAAGAATACAACAGAGCATTCCCTAAGATTAGGTAATTAATCAACATCTTCAAGTCAATCCAAGCAAAGATGCTGAGACAAAGGTCAAATATTACAATTGAGAGATTTTAAATTTCTTTTTTTTTTTAAATTTGGAGGTTTACAACATTAAAAAGATTAAAAATTGCTTCCTTAAAACTAAAAAAAAAAAAATCAGATAGACTTTGCCTGCTGGTTAAATAAAGTTAATAAGCAAGTTTTTCATCACGTTCATATACTGTGGAAAGTGAATTTACATAAACCACAGTCAGATATTTGAAAAGTGACCATCTTTAGAGGAATTACTTAATTTAGGTGTGTTTATTATGCGGTTACTATACATGTAAAAGCTTTAGTTCCTTGTTTTAAAAAAAATCTTGAAATATGTGTGAGGCACAGAGAAGAGCCTCCAGTGTAGTTAGGGGCTGCAATCTCGTCAGTCTTCTGTTCCTCAATATCTTTGCTGGAATGACAAGTTACTTCTTCATCCTCTGCCAATGCGGTGACGATAGTTAAGCTACATGCAATCCCCTGCCTGTGGTGTCTCTAGGCTGAAACTGAGTCACATATGTCAAATTACTTTAAGAAGTGTAAAGTCTGGAACATCTGATTCAAAAAACAAAAAAGGTTTTATTGTTACTGTTGCTTCTAGGAGCATTTTGGATTTCTATGTAAAAGGCATTAAAAAGAGATTTATTATAACCTGAAAAATAAAAATGTAAGCATCACAGCTTAACATAAAAGGTACTTGGAAGTTTTTATCTGTCAGTCATTGCTCCCTTCTCTCACTGGGCAGAATTGGAAATGAAGAACTATGAGTTTTGGTCTTAATGAGCAGGAAGGAACTGGAAGGATATAAGCTAGAATTTCGGAAGGGTTGTGGAGGATTCCAGAAACAAGACATTGTAGCCAGAAAGACTGGTAAACTAAATGGTATCAGATGACTTACAACCTGTCACTATTTACTCTATGTTTTCCAGGGGTAATGACAAGTGGATTGACCACCCAGTAGCCAAGGCATGGAATAAAGAAAAAGAAATCAAAGACATGTGTGTATTGGCAGCCTCTTGTCAATGTGCAAGGAACCCATAAAAGGAGAAAAATCGGAAAGGAAACATACAAAGAACGAGGAAATGGAATGTAGAAACCTAAAACATTGCCAGGTAGGGACTTCCGTTACAGCTTCCACATCGAAAAAAGCTGGGGCACTTGACTTTCATGTATCCAAAATGAAAACCTACAAAGACACAAAGAACTAATGACCATTGCGATACCCATAGGAAATCAGGACACTTTGCAAACCACCACACTGAACTCTCAAGAGAAAGGCAAACACAGTTGTCTTAATCCTCTGCAGGGAATATACTCCAAGATTTTCTGTGGCTACTCAAAACTGCATAAAGTACCAAGTCGTATGTGTTCTATATTTTACCCTATGCATATGCATGATAAAGTTTAATGCACAAATTAGTCATAGTAAAATATACCAAAATAATAGCATTAATAAAATAGAGCAATTATAACAATATACTTTGATAAAAGTTCTATAAAACACAAGAATCATTTATTTTTATATGTTCTTGCTAATAGTACAGTTGGCTCTGAGAGTAACTAAATTTACATTAAGCCATGGGTAGTGGCAATAAAGACTCACAATGAAAATCAGAGGCATCAGCTGTCAAAGACTTGAACCAAGAGAACTCTCACAGGGTAACACTGATGAATGACCACTGGAACTGTGTTAGCTAATGTGAGAGTGAGCTCTATATCAAGGAACCACACCCTTGGCAGACACTCACATTCATGCATGGGTTTTATCTATGCAGTCTACTATGATCTACTACTGAAGAGGCAAGGCACTCTTTATTGCTAATGGCAGCAAGAGGTGAAATATACTGTGAAATACATTGTGTTTTATTTTCAATAATTAAGACCAGTAAGCACTGCAGGTGAAAGGCCTTCTAAGGAGATAAATTTAATATGCAAAGAGTGAAAATTTCTGACCTGAATTCTCCATAGAGCAGAGTTTCCAACTCCTTCAGTGATGTCTGCACAACCCTTCTAAAAAAAAAGAAAGTATAAAAATAAAAAGTATGGACCAATATTCATAAAAATAAATAGGAAACATTCCACAGAATATTAAAAAATCAAAAGCAACAATATATTTTTAAATATTATGGTAAATGAGATATAATCACAGAAAATGCTGTCCAAACACTTAAAAATCAGCTAGCACTCTCTGGAAACACACAGGCCAGGAAAATGGGTAGACTAATTACGCACCTTCACTTCTCTTTCTGCTCCCCCAAATCAAATCTTCCAGTCTCTACTCAAACTCTGCAACAGAATACCTGCTGAAGGCTTCTTTCCCACCCTATGGCCATCCTAGGTGGATTTCACAAATCTTTCTAGCCTCTTTCCCCTTTTTATTGCCTTATTCAAGCCACCCCCACCTCCCCCACCTCTATTCCTATTCAACAGGTACTCCCTAGGAACTGACAAGCCACTCCTTTCAGGGAAGCAGGGAAGCCGGCTGCTGGTTTCCTCTGTTTTTCTCTGCTCCTACAGATCTAATCCCCTAGTATCATCCCCAGATTGGCAGCAGAGACCCAGTACCAGCCCTCCTTATCTCCAGTGGATTCCATAGATCTTCCCTTCTTAACCTCCTTTCCAACTCATCCCAGCCCCCAGTTCCAGCAGGCAATCACCAGGAACCCACAGCACACTCTGACCAGGGAAGCAGGTAAAGTAACTGCAGATCATTACTTCTCCCTCCTTTCCTAAGACTCCAATGTCCTAATATCATCCCTAGCTCTGTAGAAGACCATTTACTGCAGCTTCTCCTCAACGTCTTCCTCCATTCCTTGAGATCTAAGAAGATTCTGGTGGAACACCTTTCCTTTCTCTTGGGAAGCCCTTCTACCACCCCAGCTCATCACCATTACTGTGTTACCATACAAAGGAATATATTTTAGCTGGAAGTCTCAGTACCCACACCTATCTGGACCAGAGAACATTTTTCTTGCCAAGGAACATACAACCACCACACTCTCTTAAGAACCAGAAGGAAACAGAAACCAAAGAAATAAACACCTACCCAATAAAGACAAGATCACATATCAGCACTTAAAATTTCAATCTTCCCAATCCCAGATGCCTAGACACTGGTGTTAAAACACAATCAAACACAGCTAAAATAATTTGTCTTTTCTAGACACCAGCAATTCTACCATAGCAGGGTCTGAATATCCCAACATAGATGAAGCACAAGAAAAAAGACTTTAAAACAGCCTGTATTAATATGACAGAAGTGCATAAATAATAAATGAATAAATCCCTTAATGAAATCTATGAAAACACAAGCAAAGCGTGGAAGATAATAAATAAAACAGTCCAGGACCTGAAAGTGAAAACAGAATCAGTAAAGAAAATCCAAATAAAAAAATATCAGGAAAAAAAATTTAGGAATTCAAACAAAAACTACAGAGGGAAGCTTCACCAACAAAATATACGTAATGGGATGGAGAATCTGAGGCATAAAAGACAAGAAAATAGATGAATATGTCCATCAAAGACATTGGTAAATCTAAAGAACTCCAGGCACAAAATTTTCAGGAAATATGAGAGACTAAGAAAAGAGCAAATCTAAGGAAAAATAGGGATAGAGGAAAGAGAACAAACTCAGGGCAGGTACCAGAAAATATTTTCAATAAAATAATAGCAGAAAATTCCTCAACTGAAACAAAGAGCTGCAATGAAACGAATGGCAAACCAAGAAGATTGGCTAAGAAAAGAAAGTCTCTTTGGTACATAATCAAAACAGTAATGGTAGAGGACAAAGAAATAATATTAAAAGAGAGAGGGGCCTTGGAACACAGAGCTCTAGCAAATCCTGTAGACAGGATCAGTTTGGGTTGTAAGCTTTGTGGTGTGACTTGGTGTTTTTATTGCTCCACTGGGATTCCTGCCTGGCTACAGAAGGTGGCCTCTTCAACATCTGCCTTCCTATGTGGCCTCTTCAGATTCCATATCTCCAATGTTGTGAGTCACAGCTAAGGTCATCCCCATTGATTCTTGGATGCCTCCCTTGTCCCGAGTCTCTGGCTCCTCCTGGAAATTCTTCCCACCTCCCCAGCCCTCCTCAGTTGCAGATTTTCATTCATTCTCATAGCCATCTAGCCATCTCTCCTGTCCCTCCCCACACCTAATCCTGAAGACCCCATTTCTCTCCCCACCCCCTCCCCCTCCCAGTTCCCTTCCCCCACCTGCCACTTATGACTAAGACTCTTATGACTAAGACTCTTATGACTAAGACTCTTATGACTGACTTCCCCCTTCTAAGTGTGATTCAATCATCCTTGCTTGTGCCTTCCTTCTTGTTTATCTTCTTTGAGATTGTGGAGAGTAGCATAGGAACCCTGAATTTTATGGCTAATATCCACTTATAAATGAATACATACCATGCATATCCTTTTGGATCTGTGTTACCTCACTCTCAATTGTATTCTCTAGTTCCATCAATTTGCCTGCAAAATTCATGATGTCTTTGTCTTTAAGTTTTATCCTCTCTCTAAGAAATGCAGGCACTGGGGATGGATCAGAGACTGGGGAAATGGCCAACCAATAACTGGTCCAACTTGAGACCTATCCCGTGGACATACACGAATCCCTGATACTATTAATGATACAGTTATGCTTGCAGACAGGAGCATAGCATTGTTGTCCCCTGAGAGTCTCCACATAGCAGCAGACTCGGACAGATGCAGACAACCACTTCTAAGCAGTGAATGGAGCTTGGGGACTCTTATGGAAGAATAGGAAGAAGGATGTGGACCCTGAATACAGAATCCTATAGGATTGGAACTCCACAGGAGGACTAACACAGTCAACTAACCTGGACTCTTGGGGCTCTCAGAGACTGAACCACCAACCAAAGAACATGTATGGGCTGGACATAGGACTCCCTGCACATATGTAGAAGATTTGCAGCTTGTTGGGTCAACAGGAGACGCAAATACCAGGCCTATATAGATCTATACCAGTGCCCTCTGTGAATATATTATAGCTTTCAGTCTAGTATTTTATGACTACTCCAAAAGCTGTTGCCTATATGTGGAATATGTTCTTCTAGCTATGCTGTGTTGTTTGACCTCAGTGGGAAAGAAAGGACCTAGCCAGGTTGGGGGGATACCAAGGGGGTCTCCATTCGTTCAGATGAGAAGGGAAGGGAGGATGTGGAAAAGATTGTGGAAGGGGGTAACCAGGAGGAAGATAGTGATCAGGATGTAAAGTGAGTAAGTAAAATAAAATAAAATAATAAGAAACAAACAAACAAAACTATCCCTCCCACAGAGCACAGGAGCCAGAAAGAGTACAAAAACAAGGAGGAATGGAGGACACCAGATCTAAATCAACTGACTGAAGTTCATTTGAACTCAAAGTTTGAAGCAGCAAATACCAGGCCTACATAGATCTATACCAGGGCCCTCTGTGAATATATTGTAGCTTTCAGTCTAGTATTTTATGGGAATCCCAAGTGTATGAACAAGCAGGTCTCCTGATTCTAGTTCCTTCTTTCAGGGATCTTTTCCTTCTGTTTACCTTGTCCAACTTTGCTTTATCGTGTGTGTGTGTGTGTGTGTGTGTGTGTGTGTGTGTGTGTGTGTGTTTTCTTTTGTTTTATCATTTAGAAGACTATTTTTTCTAATGACAGATAGAAATGGGGTATATCGGGGAGGAGTTGGCAGGGATGTAATCAAGATATATTATTTTAGAAAAGAGTCAATTTTTAATAAAACAGAGGAAAGAAAATAGTAAAATAGTTAATTAAAACAGTAGTGAAATTTCCAGTCCAGTCAAGATAGCTTCAGATTTATACATCATCTTTCATTCCTCTTTGCTAACCATAAACTCTGAAATGATGAGAGACAATATAAGAATAAATCTCAAAGGTATTAGGCTTGCGATGAGCTCCCTTGGGAGTATGGATTTTGAGCACACAAGCAGGGGCTTGAGCAATGTCCTCCCTTACACACTAGAGACTGGCTTCTGGACACAGAATTGATATCACTATGCTGGTAGTTGCTTGGTTTATCTTCAAATGCCTCTGATTCAGTAGAAGCACCACTGATATCAAATGACCTGACACCATCCAGGAAGAATTCAACTGTGTGTTACACCATATTTAAGTGGCTGGAGCATGGTTATTTGCTTCCAATGATCCCAATGCTATTCCTAGAGATAGTCAGTGGGGAATGAAAAGCTGGCAGAAAACATACTGACCTGGGAAAGTTTTCTTGTGGTAGACTCATCAGGCCCATACTTAAACTGAAGGTACAGAGGGGTATGCTAATATAGACTCAGAATTCTCTCCTAATAAAAGACCTCTACATGCAATCCTGAGAATACTCAACCCTTTTATGGAGCCCCAACAGGAAGCAACAGGAGCCCTGGTGTCAGTAGAGACCAAGCAGGCAAAAGAATACCACCAAGGGGCTAAAATTAAACTGCCTTTGCAACCAGGGTTCATAATACAGACCAAGATCCACACATTAGACCCCAACATGGTGACTGATGCTGAAGTAACAGACTGTGACAAGTTCCAGAGTCTCCTAACTCAGCTTCAAAGGAGACAACTTCAATTTGAATAAGAAAAGAAAATTAACTGATGTGAAAATCAGGTTGAACCAGGTGCTGGAGTCATTTGAAATGACTTTAAAGCAGCTATCATGAACTGTTTTAACAATCAATGACAAATTCTTTTGAGAACAATGAAAAAAGTTCTAAACCCTCAGTAACGAAATAAAAGTTACAAAAAAGAAATCATAGAACCGAATAGTAAAATAATTGAAATTAAAAAACCCTTGCATTGTGAGTGCGGTAGTTAATTGAGCAAAGACAACTGACGAAGGATTATACGTTTTCAATATTTACTAAGAATTCACTAACTGTAAAAGCTATGTTACTTGTATGGAGACCTTTAGTGAAATAGAGAAGCCGGATATTATCAAAATCACTGAAGAAGTAATTACAATTGTGACAAATGCCATGATGAAAAGTACTATTAATAACTACAGGCAATTAAGTTTAGGAGTACAGAATCTGAAGGAAATATGAGAACAGAGGGAATTCACAAGGCTGAGGTTTCTTCTTAGAGAGGAATTGGCAGTTTCCTGCAGAGTTCCCTCCAGCATGGCCTGAGGGAGCTCTATGGCTGCTGTCTTGATAGAACACCTGCAGTCTGTCATCCTCACGCTAGTTTAAAAGCACTATAATATGAAATAAGAATTGCCATGAGGGGGTCTGGATGACCTGCAGACTTCTTACATGAATGACTAGATGAATATGGTGCCCTGATTATTTTGAGTGCAGTGATTATTTTGAGTTTAGAATTGGAACTACTTTGAGGTGGAAGGATGGGAAGTCAGTTTTGACATGCTCTCCTTACAAAGATCTGACTCCGCCGTGTGACTTAGGGGCCAGATAGATTTGAGATTTTGCAGCCACCTGTGATAAGCTATTGGGTAGGTTTGCCTGCCTTTACCATAACAGAGGTTCACTGTGGAAAATGTGTGAGGTTGCAGGGAGCTGGATGGAGAAAGGGGATCTACAGCAGAACCTTAGGGATTAAGGAAGAAGAGATTCCACAAAGGAGGTTAGAGATGTGATGAGCTGAGGAGAGAAAACAGTGCCTTTTAGCATTGAGTAAACAGGCACGACAACCATAGTGTCTCTCTTTCCTGTCTGGAAGCCATTATCTTGCATCAGGCGTCTCGTTCTGAGGATCTTACAGTCATACTGCCTCCTGTCTCATAATGTTCCCTGAGCCTGAGGTGTGATGGCTGCATTATAGATTTACCAGTTGGAGTTGGATACTCCACAGTATTTTATTTTCTGCATTTGAATGATTGTGTATCTCTACAATATTCTACCTCATTGCAAAAAGAAATTACTTTGTCAAGGGGTGAAAGATATATTTATCTGTGGTCATAAAAATTAAGTACTTACATTATTGTTAGAAATTCTCTTGGCTTAGGAAAGTAGCCACAGTAGGTTTTTCTGTGGGGTCTATGGCTAGGAAAGTTGACTAGGTTTACAATTCTAGGCATGAATTCCCTCTCACTGACTGGACCTTGAGTCCAATTAAGCAACAGTTGTTGACCTCTAGTTTTAAAGTGCCACCATTGCACCACTGATGATATCTTTCTCGGGTATTTGTTTCAATTCATAGGTTTTGGTAGCCTAAACAAGACCTGCAGAATGACAGCACCAGCCAACATCCCAACACGAGTTGGGGAAACTTCATAAAGCCCAACCCCTAAATGAAGAGCTGTAGGCAATCAAGAGTTGCTGAAACAGGGAAAATGAGCTTTCAGTCAGGAACACTAGGTAGCCAGCCTTAAACATATGTATGTGCAAGCACTACTGTTTATTTTTACAGTCTCTCTCTCTCTCTCTCTCTCTCTCTCTCTCTCTCTCTCTCTCTCTCTCTCTCTCTCTCTGTGTGTGTGTGTGTGTGTGTGTGTGTGTGTGTGTGTGTGTGTGTGTAACACTAATAATGAAATAGGAAGCCATAAATTTAAGAGTAAGCGGGGGCACAGGAGAAGAAGAAAAAGAGAAAGGAAGGTAATGCAAACACAGTACACTACATGAAAATCTTGAAAAAACTCTTTTAAAAACAAACAAAAAGAAGTAGCATTGGTTATTGTTCACAGTTGCACAAATGCCAGCAAATAGGAGAACCAAAGCCAACTTGTCCTATAGTGCTATTGATGTCCTTGGAAGAGGCAGCTGCAATAAACTTTAAAAGGAGGCAGCACATGCAGAGTGTACTTGAGAAAATTAGTCAGGGTTGTGTATTTGTTTATGGTTTATGGTTTTGTATGACAGCACTTTTTTTGTATGAGCTATGTAGGCTCAAAAAAGATGGCAAGCATGGGGAGAAGATGACCTGGGCTAAAGGGAGCATAGCATCTCCCACCTAGTGACAGGAGCTGGGGTGATGACAGAGAAAGAGGCAGAGAGGCTACTTTTCCAGTGAGTGGAAGATGACTTACAGAAGAGGCAAGAATTAAAGGGGTGGTCCTTTTCACTTTAGACTGCTTGCCGTGTAGATAATAGAAGTGAAAGAAACCATGCGTAGTGAAAGTTCGAAGCTGAAGTTGACAGAGACATGGAGGAATAAAGGGAGATATATACAAAGGTTTGGAGACCAGAGAAGTATTGATTGAGATTAGCAGCATCCACTCTGTGCTTTCTCTCAGCTTGTATCTGCCGATTCATTTTCCCGATTGTGCAATGGAAGGTTAAAGAAGTGTGGGGCATTTATTTAAGTTTTCTCATGTGAGGCTGGACATTTCCTGTCATTTGTTTGTGTCTTTGTAGCATGGCACACCTGTGGAGGTAAGAAGACAACTTAAGGCGTTTTTGTTATCTGTCCAGCATGAAGATTTCAGGGATCAAATTCAGGCTGTCAGTCTTGACAGCAAATGCGCCATCATCCATTTAGCTATACAAACCTTTTATAGCATTAGTACTGTAGCTACATAAAGGCAACGTTTTCCAAGCTACAAGTTGTATCCCTAATTGTTAAGTTATAACTCTAATTAATTATTAAAACATATTTTTCTTATGTCACTATTCTCTAATAACACCAATTGGTCTCTGTACCCATAATATTTTGTAAATTCTAAAAAGAAGGCCAGCACAAATTACATTTTCTGCTCATTATCTGTTTATTTTCAGTGGAGTCACAGATAGCACAAGAATTGATTTAGAAATATAGTGAAAACCAGACTACTATTGCTTATAGTGGGGTCTGCTAAGTACCATAGAGGCAGACTAGGATAATGACTGAGCAAAAGCTCTCACACTAGATTCTAAGTGTCATACAGATAACATAACAGCAATTGTTACCATCTAGTAGATTTCTATATAAAGCACACGGGTTGGGTATTTTTCCTGTTATGCAAACAAAGTTAAGCAAGGTGGCCTAAGGATCTTGTAGATGATCACACATTCGAGATGGAATGATTGCAACTTGTCATTGTGCAGCCTGAAGGTTTTCTCCTTGTTGCTTCTCACCTGTTGTATAACTTTGTGCAAATTGCATTTTCCTTGGTACTCAGACATGCAAAGTGGAGGGTGTACTCAGTGTGTGGTGGCATTAATCACTGAGAGTATATGGAGGAAAATGTGCTATGAGGGGAAGAATGGAGTGGGGGACATTCATTAGAGAAACAGACATTCCGGAAAGAGGAAATAACATATCAAGCAGTAGGTATGGGAGTTACTAGTTATTGTATTTTATTTCAAATCTGAGAAATGACAAGTAGGTAATGCTGACAGCTCTTTGAGCACCATGAGATTGGAGGTCTCACAAGTAGGTCCTTCCTCATAAGGACTAGATTTGATTCGTAGCTTTTGTTATGGATGTGCCCTCTTCACACAGTTGAATTTTAAGAAAGACTGGAGTTAATCACTTAACTTTCTTTTCATTTCAGCAATGCAGTGGGCCTTCCTAATTATAGGACCTTCCTTTTTTCCTTAAAACTCACAAATGCATTACACAAGATATTTCTGTGCAGCACTTTTCTATATTTTATTAAATTAATTACTTTCTAATGTATTGCCTCTGAAACAATAAGCTATATGTCATTTGAGTAGGCTTGTTTTTAAATGTTTCCAATGGATCTCCCTTTATCTTCCTCTTTAACTCCACAAGTATAGTCACAGGTTTTTCTATATCTGTGGCAATTTTTGAAAAATTTCATGTCAGTCAGGTTACTGCTGAAAATTTCAGATAGTTTCATTTGTTCTAAATCAAACCAACATGCTCACACCTTTACTTGCAGAGCCCAGTAGAGCTCGCCTTTTGCTAGAATATATCTAACCCACTTGCACAGGTCTCTTTATCCACACTGTTTGCTCCATCAGCCCCTACGGAATCCCTTGATTAAATGACATATACTTTTTGGAGGCTTTACTCTGTGCAGTGATCTGAATGTGTGTTTACCTCCCAAAGTAATATGCCAAACTTGAACCTCAATCTGATAGATTTAGGAAGGGTGTTGTTTGAGACTATAGGCCTCAGGGAGCAGAACATTCTGAATTGGGTGAATTGGGATTATGAAAAAAGGATCACTGAGAGATTTCTCACCCACATTTCAGTTTGTGAAGATAAAAGCCTGGCCCCTCTGCGCTAACAGAGGCCCTCACAGAACCCTCAAATGCTGACACTCTTATTTTGAATTTATCAAGGTATATTTCAGAACTGAGTAAAACCTTCAGTTGAAATCCTAAATTAGAGAACCATTAATATCTCCTTAATTACAAACAACTGTGTGAGCTTAGGTGAGGTCACTCAAGTATATCTTTCCCTTTGGAGGGCAAGCCAGGACTGTCTGTTATATTTTCAGGAAGGAGACAAGAGTCTCTGTTATGTCACCAACAAGATAACTTTACAACCATCTGAAGATACAGGAGTATCCAAGTTTATGATCACCCTGGTGTCTATAATCTAAGAAGATAACCTACTTGTCCAACTGTTGGGTCAAATGAACATTAGCAAACACAAGGGAATTTCCCTGTTACCTCATATTTGTATCATCTGAAAAGTGCTTTGATTTCTCACTCAATTTCTTTGAGATAAAAAGGCACAGTATAAATATTTAACTGGGTTTTTTTTTGTTTGTTTGTTTTTCTCTGAAAAAATATGTGACAGGAGTCACTCAGGGGAAGAAAGTCTTATTTTGGTTTATATTCAGGAGTTTCTGCCCATCAGAGTGGAGAAACCGTGGTAGACAGGGGAGCTACAGAATAGCTTGATATATCTTCATAGAACAGACAGTACAGAGCTCAACTTGAGGCAGGGTCTAGCTACAACCTGAACTCATACCCATGATCCACTTCCTCCAGCTTTGTCTCACTGTTTGCTTTCCCAAAGAAGTGTCACCAGATGGGACAATATAAGCAAGTGGAGAACATTTCCATTTAGACCACACAAGCAACCTTTACATTTGATCATTTTATCAAAGGCAACTTAGCTAGTGCTGTAGATATGTATATTGAACAGTTTGGAAAACTGGAAATCAAATACAGCTTTTCTAAGCCATTGATGCCTTCCTTGGTTATTAAAAAGTATTCCCGTTGGGCAAACAGTCCACAAAAGCATTAAATCATAAAGATACTAAAATTGAGTTTTCTAGCTAGGATCCAGTGTTTTACAGCATACAGTCAATTGTCTACTAGGAAGAAATATAGTTAAGGTTCTCCCATAATGTTAAAGTTATTCTTTTACTATGCTTACACAGAAATCAGACTTGAGGGGCTACCACCATGGAGAGATATTCCAGCTGAGGTTTATGTTTTCAGAGAAACGTCTCTGAGCTCTCTTTATCTTCTCTGTGAGAAAAGTCCTGCTTCCACTATGCTGATTATGATCACTTGTTATAATACTTAAAACAATGAGAAGAGAAGGATACAGTTCTTTTACCTCTGATGTGCTTCATGAATCCTACGACATGAAATAAAGTTTTTTTTAAAGATTTATTTATTTTATGTATAGGAGTGTTGGGAGCAATGCCCTTGAAGCCTTCCATTGTTGATGTTATTATTATGGTTAGAATTAAGTATGACTGGGTTCATGGGAAATCCCCAGCCAGCTGCAGAAGACTAATACAAATCTGGTGGTCAAGAAAAATAATAATATGATAAAATTCTCCTGCTGACTAATAGATATGACAAACCTGTGACCTTTCTGACACACTGTCAACATCAGCCTATTCCCTGACCACACGAATATTGTGTCCTTGGCCTGCATAAATGTTTCAAACTTCCTCCTCCCTCTGTTACCCATGTTATGGTATAAATTCAGCCTTGGGGAAAAATAAAATTGTCACCTTGATCAGACTCTTGTCTTGGCATCCTTCTTCATGTCTCTTGTCCCCCATTCTCTTCCAGGTACACCCAACACCCTTCGCTTACATAGGAGTACACTGTAGCTGTGTTTGTAGTATGATGAAGCATACTTTGGATATATGTCCAAGAGTGTTACAGCCGTTTTATCTTCTGATCACTTTAATTTCTTTCTTCAAAGACTTGATGTTTTATCATAGAAGACCTTCAGTGGTCTGGTTAGAATCACCCCCGAGATATTTTATATTATTTGAAGGTATCGTGAAAGGTTTCACTGGTTTCTTTCTGTGAAAATTAGTTATGGGTTTTTGTTTGTTTCTCATTTTATTTATTTGACAGAGACAGCTTCAACACCACTGACAAGGAATCCCACAAGACCACCAAGCTACTCAGCAGTCAGTTATATGCAGAGTACCCATGTCGGATTCACAGAGTCCCTCATCTCTGTGAGCTCCTGTGGGTCCTGGTCACCTGATTCTGTAGGTTGTGTTCTTGCGGTTTCTATGACTCCTCTTGTTCCTGCAATTTACCTCCATGTTCAGAGGATTCCCTAAGCTATGCCTAATGTTTGGTTGTAGTACTCTGAATCTGTTCCAATCAGTTGCTGGATGAAGTCTCTTTAGTATCTCTGATGACAACCATGCTAGGATCTGATCACTATGATCCTAGAACACTCTACAGGTTTAAGACACTGAAGATCAATAGTTTTGTGGCTGGATTTGCATCCCAGTCCCTCCACTTGATGGCTTGCCTGGTTAGAAATGACCCATCCAATCTCCATGTTCTTCATTACTAGGAGTTTTGGATAGGGTTACTCTCATAGATTCTATGGAGTTCCATTGCACTAGGTTTCTACCTTGACCCCCAAATGCCTTCACATTCCAGCCATTTTGCCCAGTATTTTCACCCTCCATGTGATCCCTCCAAACCTACTATGACAGGTCCATCTGTAAAATCTATTCTATTTCCTCTTTCTAGGGAATTCCTTGTATCCTCCTTTAAACCATTCTTGTTACTCAGCCCCTCTGGGTTTGGGTATTGCAGCATGGTTATTCCTTACAACTAAAATAGGAGAATGCTGATTTTAGGGAGCTACTTTTGTGTCCAGCAGATTGCTGAAAGAATTGACCATAGGAAATCTCCAGTAGAAATTTTAGGGTCAGTTATGTATACTACCATATCATCTGCAAATAATGATACTTTGACTTCTTCCTTTCTAATTGTGTCTCCTTGATCTCCTTGATCTCCTTCAGTTGTCTTTTTTCTCTAGTCAAGACTTTAAGTACTATAGTGAACAAGCGTAGAGAGGGTTCTACATTACCTTGTTCCAGATTTTATTGGGATTGTTCTGAGTTTCTTTCCATTTAAGTTGATGTTGCCACCATAAGGTACTGAAGAGAAGGTATATTCTTTATTTTGAGGTGTAATGTTCTATAAACATTTATTAGGTCCATGTGGTTTATAACCTCAGTTAGCTCTCCAATTTCTGTTTACATTTTGTCCTTGTGATATTGAAGTCTCCCACTGTCATTGTATAAGGTTCAATATGTGGTTTAGTTTCAATATATGATTTAGCTATAATAGTGTTTCTTTTACAAAATTGGTGATCTTGTATTTGGTGCATAGATGGTAAAAATTAAAATACCTTCTTGGTGTATTGTACCTTTTATGAATATATGAATATGTAGTATCCTTCCATCTCTTTCTTTTTCTCTCTCTCTAATACTAGTTCTTTTTTCATTAATTTATTTATTCACTTTATATCCACATCACAGCCCCCCTCATGTTAATTCCCATTACTTCATTGTTGTTGTTGGTGGTGGTGGTGGTGGTAGTGAGTGGTGGTGGTGATATGGTGTGTGTGTGTGTGTGTGTGTGTGTGTGTGTGTGTGTGTGTGTGTGTTCTTATGTATGAGTGTATGTCCTTTTGTTTGGTTTTGCTGATATGAGATTATTTATTTTCTGTTTTTTTCCTGGGTGTCATTAACCTCCTTAGGTTGGAGTTTTTCTTCTAGCTCTTTCTGTAGCACTATATTTGTAGATAGATATCATTTAAACTTGATACTATCATTGATTATCTTATTTTCTTCATCAATGGTGATTGAAAGTTTTCTGGGGATGAGAGTCTGGCCTGGTATCTCTGGTATCTTAGAGTCTGCAGCACATTTATCTATGCCTTTCTGGCTTTTATGGTCTCAACTGAGAATTCAATTATAATATAATAGGTTTACATTTGTATATTACTTGGTCTTCTTCTCTTGTAGCTCTTAATATTCTTTCTCTGTTCTGTACATTCAGTATTTTGACTATTATATGCCTAGAAGACTTTGCTTTCTGGTCCAATCTACTTGGTGTTCAGTATGCTTCTTTATAGTCATCTCCTTCTTTCTGTAAGGGGAATACTCTTGCATGATTTTGTTGAAAATATTTTTGGTACATTTGTATGAGTTTTATCTCCTTTCACTATTTCTCTTATTCTTGGATTTGATAATTTCATAGTTTCCCAGATTTTCTGGATGTTTTATGTTAATATGTTTTTAGATTTAACATTTTTAATGGAGATAGCTATTTTTCTGTTGTATCCTTAAGGCCTGAGAATCTCTGAGAATATTCTGATAGTGAAATTTGGTGGTTTCTGTTTAAATTTCTAAATTTTTCATTGCCAGAATTCCCTCAGTTTTCACTTTCTTTTTCATTGTTCTTAATTTCAAGTCTTGAACAGTTTTAATCATTTTCTTCCACTGTTTATTTATTCATAGATTCCATTAAGGAATTAATTTATTTCCTCTTTAAGGACCTCTACTGTTTTCATTGAGCTTGTATTATGGTATTTAGGGAGAGCTTCAGTTATGTGACAATATCCAAAGCCTGCTATACTAGCGTTGCTGGGTCCTACTGGAGACATATTGTCCTGGGCTCTAGTGGGGACATAACAACACATGGTGGGTTATTATTGTATTTTCAGACTGGCATCTAGGTACATGGGATTGGAATTTTTTTTTTTTTTTTTGGTTCTTTTTTTCGGAGCGGGGGACCGAACCCAGGGCCTTGCGCTTCCTAGGCAAGCGCTCTACCCCTGAGCTAAATCCCCAGCCCCGGGATTGGAATTTTTATAGGTTTAGGTTCTGATGTCAGGTTTTGATCTGTTTCCTCTCTGGATTTTAGAAGAGTGTGATGGCTTTATATTGCCTAGTAGAAATTTTTTTTTATGGACTTGTTTCCTGGCCTTTTTCAACTGGTGTGTTTCAGGGAACACCTACTGATGTTGGAGGCTAGGATAATGGTATGGACTGAGGGAGGGGAGGCTGAAGAAGATCTTTGTAATAATTGGTGATGGGGTCTAGAGATGAGAAAAGAGATAGCCGCACTGTTCTGCTACCTAGCTAGAAAGAGCTAGATAGATTGAATCTGGAGGAGTAGAAAAGGTGAAATCTGCAGTCAACCTACCTGCTTTCCTGGCAGGAAGGACCTTGAAGTTAGTAGAAGGTGCCTGCTAGGTGGGGGTGGTGGGGGTGATAAAACACCAAGTGGGGGAAGGGAGCTTAGAGGTGGGAGATTTGTGGGATCTACAGGAGGTAGGACAGTGGGACAGGGAAAGCTGTGGCCATTGTTCTGTTGAAGATTTGGGGCCCGAGACTGACAGATTGGATCTGGAGGAATAGAGGATATCGTGGCAATCTTCAGTCGGCCTACCTTGTTCTTTGACAGGAGTGTCCTGTGGGTTAATTCAAACCTGGGATAAAACCAAGCATAGGAGGTGGGAAGGTAGGTTGCAACAGGTATTCTGCTTCAGAGATAGTGGAGGATTGGATTTGGGAAAGAAGACAAAGTGGTTAAAGTCATATTACTCTACCTGTTTCCCTGCCCTGCTCAGCCGGTGTGTTCCAAGGGAATATAAGTATATTTTTCACTATTTCCAGGACTAGATATCAAATATCAGGAATATGACATTCTCAATGATGTAAAGCATTTGTTTCAGCAGAGGTCATGTTGTCTGTTCTATGTGTGATTGCTTGGGTAGAAATGAATAGTTTGGAAGTATAAGATATTAAAAGCTCAGTTATTGTCTACATGTGACCTGTAATGTATATTACTGGTACACTGGTATGTGTTCTTTGTCCTTACTTAGTAGCTATCACTGTAAGCAGGGTGGCATACACCACTATTTAGACCCAAATATGTTTCTCTCCAAGTGTCCTCCAAGGTCCCTTAACTAGAGATGAGCTAGTTCTGAGTCTAATTCTGTGACAGGGAGAGACGAAAACAATCAATAAACTCCAGAACATCATGCCTTTATAAATAGCCAAATGGTCTATTTCTAACAAATGTTACTAATGTTCATGTCATGATATTAAAGTGCCTAAAATCTAAAAGAGAATCCAAAAAGTTTAGGCATGGAAAACTCTTGCAAGGAGAAAAGGCCAATCAGGAACACCAGCTGACTTCCTCAGTGCCCTTTCCCACTCATTTGCTGATGGACATTTAAAAAATCCTGTGGTATTTTGCTATCATCTATCTATCTATCTATCTATCTATCTATCTATCTATCTATCTATCTATCTATCTACCTACCTTCCTCCCGTACCTATTTATCTATTTATATATCATCTGTTCTATCACACATATTATATATGCATGTATCATATCTGTTATATATGAAAAATATATATCACTTGCTAATTATTCTTTTGACTGATTATATACTTGATAAACACATTCAAAACAAAAACACTGCTATCACAAATCAATCTCTCAATAGCATATAACAAAAGCAGAATTTGCATAATCAACCTTAAGAGAACTGTACTTGTAGATTATAACCTCCAAGGCTAAGTAAGATTCTATATTTAACTCTTTAATAAGATTAGAGATTGCCAAACATCTCTTAAATTTCATGATGAATTTTAGAAGCATTGAACTAAAAATAAATCTTTATCTCTTTTAGCTTTTATACTATTATAAGAAATACAAATGGGAAACAGATAAACATATATATTATATTATATAAAATAAATATTTATTGAAAATGTAAGAATGTAACAGACAGACTGGCTGAATATGAGGTTTCATATTTAAGGCCTATGGAAAGCCCATACATTTTTTAAATTTAAATATCTGTGTGTCAAGAAGTTGTAGAGTTCCTGAGGACATAAATTTCACCTGAGGAGAAGCTGTAAAATTGTCAATGTGCCTGGAAGAGACAGGTGGAAGAAGTGGACTTTAATGGTAAGAAAGACCCACTATATGGTAAACTGTATTCCCTTCCTTTTGATATCAAACATATGTGTCCAGTTACTTGAATGTTTGCTGTTTCCAAAGGTCCCTTTTAGATTGTGCAATACTCTGTAGATTCTGAATCATCAGTAGTCTACAGCAGTCTAAAACATTATTCTGATACATAGACCACTTTGAAAATAAGTGCTGTAAACATGAGCTGTCCAGTGATCTATGTATTAGCCCCAGGTAGCCTGTACTATTGAAGGGATGACTTAATACTTATTTAATTTAAATACTTTACTACTTCAAAGTTCAGTTATTAACATATCTGAAATACTTTTTAAAAAGTAAATTTATTTGTTCAGCTATATATTTTAAAAATTTTATTTCTACAGCAATCATTTCTATGAAAATGTAGTGTCCAGTTTCATATGTGTGTATAGAATATGGCAAATGTCAACAATTTGTGGATAAAGGCCCTTGCTTCTGAATCTGATGTCCTGTGTCAGATACAAGAATACACGTGGTAGAAATAGAAAACAATTTCTCACAAGTTGTCCTCTAACGTTATAAAGACTTCATGATATGCATGTGCACCCATACTCATACATACACACACACACATACACACACACACACACACACACACACACACACACACACTAAATAAATAAATGAATATCAAAACTTATCTTTAATAGACATGGGTTATAAATAAAATATAATTCTAATATCATAATTCTAATTTTTTTCTTGGTGATGGATAAGTACATAAAATATGTTGTATAGTGAAAGTGTAAAGTCCAATGCAAGGCTCTATAGCTTCCATTCCATTTAGCTATTCTAATTTTATAAATGTTTGTTGATATTTCTAGATTTTGTGTATTAAGTGGGTGTGTGCTATTTTTTATTTGAAAAAAATTTAAGAAAATTTTAAATTTATATATAACAAATAAAATATATTTTACCCCCTTAATTTTATTTTATTTTGTTGACAAAATAGTTCAGTGGTTGTGACAGGATCCAGGATCACCTAGAAAACAAATCCCTGTGTATGGAAAGATATTCTAGATTGGGTCTATTGAAGTAGGAAGATCCATGGTGACTTTAGCTGGCACCATTGCATGACTTGATTCCCAAATTGAACATAAGGAAAGGTGAGCGAAGGATGAGTTTCTACCTCTCTCTGCTTCCTGACCATGTAGGTCAGTAGCATCATGATCCTGACATCACAAATTCCCTACCTGGATAAGTAATACCCTCAAACCATAAGACGGAATGGTTCCTGTGCTCATGTCTTGATTTACTTTCTATTGATGAGATTAAGACCCTGATCAAAAGCAATTGAAAAGGGGTTGATTTAATTTTACGGCTTTTAGTCCAGCATGAAGGGAAGTCAGGGCAGGAACCTGGAGGCAGGGACAGAAGCAAACCCTGTGAAAGGATGAATGCTGCTCTCTGATTTAATCCCCATGGCTTCCTCAGTTTGCTTTTTCCTACCACTTAGGACCATCTGCCTAGGGGGCAGCCCCAAAGAGTAGGTTCGGTCATCCCATATAAAACATTAATCAATAAAATGCCTCCAAAGACTTGCCTCCGGGCAATCTGACTAAAAAAAATTCTTCCACTAAGGTTTCCCCTCTCAGATTTCTCCAGTTTGCGTTAAGCTGACAAAACCAAAAACTTTACCCACATATTTCCTTAGCTGTTTTTTTCCCCCAGAGACTCTGTCAGAGCAGAATGAAAACCACTGCTACGGTGTATGTGCTCAGTACTATATTTCAATTAGACAAACACCACTGAGTTAGATTTTGAGCCCACTAATATTTTCATGCTCACATTGAATTTCCTGAATCAAAACTAAAGCTTAGCTTGGGGGAGTGATGGGAAATATCAGATTTAATATCTATTTTTCTCAGATAACTGAATAATAAAGGACAGAATATTAACTTATAAACATTCACAAAACTAATTATAATATGAAGCAACATCAAAAAGAACAAAACAAAAACACCCATTTTTTCTTTCCTTTTCTTTTTCTCTTTTTTTTCATTTATTATTTAATCTTTTTTTATAGTCCAGATTTATCTCCCTCTTGTTTCACTCTCTGACTGTTCCACATCCCATACTCCGTCCCCCTTATGTCTCCAAGAGGATTTCCCCACCCCAAACTCCCACCCTACCAGCCCTCCCCACTCTCTGGGGCCTCAAATTTCTCTAGGGTTAGTTTCATCTTCTCTGAGTCCGTACCAGGCAGTCCTCTGCTGTATATGTGTCGGGGGCCTCATATCAGCTGGCGTATGCTCCCTGGTTGGTGGCTCAGTGTCTGGGGATCCAGGTTAGCTGAGACTGCTGGTCTTCCTCTAGGGTTGCCTTCCTCCTCAGCTTCTAGCTTTTCGCTAATTCAACCACGGCTTCTGCCCATTGTTTGGGTGTAAATATCTGCATCTGATTCTTTCAGCTGCTTGTTGGACCTGTCGGAGGGCAGTCATGCCAGGCCCCTGTTTGAAAGCACACCATAGCATTAGTAATAGTGTCAGGCCTTGGGGCCTCCCCTTGAGGTGGATCCCAAATTTGGTCCTGTCACTGGACCTCCTTTTCCTCAGTCTCTTCTCCATTTTTTCCTCTGCAGCTCTTTCAGACAGGGACAATTCTGAGTCAGAGTTTTTGACTGTGGGATGACAACCCCCATCTCTCCACTTCATGCCTTGTCTTTCTACTGGAGGTGGACTCTATAAGTTCCCTCTCCCCCACTCTAGAACATTTCATCTAAGGTCCCTTCCTTTGAGTCCTGAGAGTCTCTCATCTCCCAGGTCTCTGGTACATTCTAAAGAGTCCCCCCACCTCCTACCTCCCGAGGTTGCCTGTTTCTATTCTTTCTGCTGCTATTCCTTCAAGGCTTCAGTCATGTCCACCACCACCCCAATACCTGATCATGTTCCCTTCTTTCCTTCCCTGTCCCCTTTCTCATCCAAGTCCCTCCTTCCCTCACTACTTTCTCAACACTTGTGGGGAATGTGAAGGTCAACCTTGTGAAGGAAAAAGTAGGATGGAGAGTGAGGTGTCATATGCTCCTGGGACTCCTCAGAGAGTCCTGATCTGACACACAAGGCATAGGTCTATCTGCTAAACACGGCATTTGGTCTAAGAAGGCTCCTGGAACACTGGTGAGACATAAAAAAGGAACCAAAGGCAGGGTAGGGCAGGGTAGGGCAGGGTAGGGCAGGGCAGGGCAGGGCAAGGAAGGCCAGTTCTGCTTCCCCATCTTCTTGGCTTCTTCTCAGAAGCCCTAACAAGTGATGATTAACATACCCACACCTAGCCCTACTCTCCCAACCCCCCATTCCTCCACTCTCCTTCCCTCCGAGTTACCTCATTAGGCAGGGCTCTCACTGAAGCATGGTGACAGTGTGGCAAGGATAGGACAGTTTGGCAGAGGATTTAGGGGCTCTCAAACACCGTATATAAGTTTATGTGCCAGTCAATAAACTCAGATGGGCACGTGGTGCTGGTCTCCAGAGTCTGATTCCTGGGATTCAGCACATGATTCTGTTGCATCTCACCTGCCATACTTGGTCCTGTTCCCACAATCTCTCATCACCTAGAAGATAGTACCACTAGTTTGCACTGGCTTATTAAGGGCCTAAGTTCCTGCTAGATGCTACTTCACGGCTTTTCACACTTAGCATTCCTTATCCTGCTTACCTATGAGTGCATGCCAACTAGGTCTTTTTTTAATTATTATTAAATTATTTTTAATTATTATTAAATTATTATTTAATTATTTTAAGTTATCCCAGAAATTCTCTCATTAGATTACACTTAGATGACAGAACTATACACACAGCTATAAGCAACTCAAAGACTCTTATTAAAGCACGTTTTCTAGCCAGGTAGTTTATTGATCTTTGCAAAAACACCATTCTAACAGTAAAAACATTTGGGTAGGCAAGTAATAGACTTCTTTAATGAAATAACGATGTATACAGCACAGTAAAGCTACGCATTAAAGACACTGGGGAGTTAAGTTCTATTTGGTTCCTTGTCCCTGCTAGTTGTGAGTTGTGGTTACCCAAAATATCTTATGTTCACAGCAGACTGTTTTAAGAAGATACAAATTTTAAAGCCACATATACATTATTCCTTAAACTAGAATGATGACTCTGTAAAAGAAGATTAAAGATAATAAAAAAAAAAAGAAAGCACTCAATTTTGTTTTTCCTTGTGATAACTTTCATCATGTGTTAACCGTAATAATTGGGTCAAACTCAAGATAGATTCATACCACCTTAACATTTTACTTACAAAATGAGGAGTATACAAAGCCCATTTAATATAAATAATTTATTTTGGAAACACACAATTGGTTATTTATGTACATGTGAAGCACAAAATTATTTTCAGTCATTAACAAATGGGAGAAAATTCCTGGGGTTGAAGATGATGACTTGAACTCATTGGCATTTGGTTACAATATGTAATATAACATGCTATATCTTTTGTGGGAGTTAAGCAGGAAAGCAGGGCCACACAGGTCCTGCTATTCAGAAAGCAACTGGGAGGTACACGCTGACTTTTTTGGTCAGTCAGCACATCTGTCTTTGTATATCAAACATTCATTATTTCAGTACTTGAGGTACTGTAGTCTTTACAGTCACTTGTGTCCGTCAGCTTGGTTTTGAATTAGCATACCCCAAAGTGATGACAATTACCATATCTTTGAAAGCTTCAAGAACAATAATTGTAGAATTATTCCAGCACAGTCTCTGCGTGTGAAGCACACCTCAGATTTTCAGCGAGGTTTATGTTCCTGTTCATTATGCAGTGATAATTGATAGTCAGCAGTGTTGTTCATCACTCCTGCTCTATCTGTAGTCTTCAGCATTAACTGTTTATAAAGTGAATCTTCACAGCTCTTCACATAGAGTTGGAGGAAATCACACTTAAACAGAAGCAGTTGACTGAAATTAAAAGCGAATCAGAAAAAAAAAATAAATAAAAACCACCAACACCTCTCCTAAGTAGAATGATTGCTAACTCCATAAGATATTTATTTTAAGAACTGTATTTATTTTCATTTCCTGATCCTATATGTTCAGCATTCAGACAAAGAGTACCTTTAGGGATAACATTTGTAAGAAGTCTCTACTTCAGTAAATGGGTCAGGTAGTGAAATCACTTGGAAAACATGTCAAATCTCAGGGCACTCTCAAGAACTTTAGAAGATTTTCTCAGTGGTAGATCATTGTGGTCTCTAAATGGAATAAATGCTGTGGTGGATGCTTTTAACCTTGAAAGGAAGTACTCTGAAATGGATTCCAAATGGATACAATGTAGCAAAGGGACTATAAACGCCAAAGGAAATATGTGAACATCCAAGTACTCTCAAGGCCAGTCATGACATTCTAAGTAGGAAATAGAAATAAGATTAGTTAAAAGGCAACAAAATGGTTCTTTAAATTTTCAATTACCAAAAATCCATATGGATAAAGAAATATTAAAGGCAAATAAAAGTTGAAAGAGAGTTGAGATATAAGGTCTAACGCACTGCATGTGTCATGTCAAATACTCTCAAACTGATACTTTGACAAAGGAAAACATCCTCCAACAAATGAAAAAGACCAGAAGCATTAATTGAAAATTCTAAGAAGAAATAAATCACCCCAAAGTAGTTTAAATCAGTTGATTTTATTACTAATTTAGACATTTGCATTGCAATAAGATATATGTTTTGTGCCACTGTAGTAAATTTCTTTTAGTTTATTATCATAACTGTCATTTGACCTTAGTTGTCAAAATTCTGACATGTATTTTGCATTTTAATGGAGTTATTACTAGAGCAACCTTGTGTTCTGGAAGCTACATGGGTCAGTCTAATCTTGAGGGGTCAGTCTGATGTTGAGTCTTCCTCGGGTTCACTCAGGAAAGTTTCTGTTTTGAGGTCATTTAGAAGTATTGTTGTGTACCCTAATACAGGACCCAGGAAATATACATATTTATTACATGTTACATATATTATACATATACATGCATATTTATTATAATTCTATATGTACATTTGGGATACATATGTTCCCATTATAGCTGAGCACTGCACAATCACTTACTCTCTGAATGCTAAACACTTAGGATTCTCTGTTTTAATTGCAATCTGAAGCAAACAGAAGTTTCTCTGATAAGGATTGAGATATGCACTAATTTATAAAATAACATAGGGAATCTGCTTATTACTATATTTATTTAGCAGAATAATAGGATTTGGTTCTCTACCAGGGCCCAGGGTTTTAAACCAGGTAACAGTAGCAAGCGTGATCCATCTTGTGTAGCAGGCTATAAATGTAATCTCTAGATCCTATGATTGGTCTTATGACACTATTCCACAAGTTGACAAATTTTGTCCGATCTGTCTTATTGTAGCATACAGGATTCACAATTACTTAAGATTGTTGAATACTTTGCTCCCCTGGTAGCACACATAGAACTTTCTGGAACAACAACAAAAAAAAGAATCAGTAAGCAAGAAATTTCCAGGTGAGTAAGTACCAGCTTGATTTCTTCACACATTATAACATGGACAATAAATAATAATAATGTATAATGACAGCATTAGCTCTTTGACAGAATTCTTTGGACAGTATATTTTTCTTTTCTTTTCTTTTTCTTTCTTTTTTTTCGGAGTTGGGGACCAAACCCAGGGCCTTGCGCTTGCTAGGCAAGCGCTCTACCACTGAGCTAAATCTTTTATTTTTCTTTTATAAAAATATATCATATGACAAAGTTCAGGGAAAGTGGCTGATACCATCCAGCCACTAAGCTAAGCTTTTTTCACAGACGATCCTGATTCTGCATTCCAGAGTTTTCAATTTTATTACACTTAAACTTCCTGAAGTCTTAACCTGCAAATATAGTCACGTGGGGGTGAAGGCTCCGTCATTCATTTGGAGGAAATACAATTCAGTTCACTCAAGATAAGAATACAGCAAGGCAAGACAGGCTGTAGTGCAAAATAAGGAACAGATGCATAATTATAAAAAATGGTCAGAGACAACACTGGCAGCCTCTTTAATGTATGGCGAAAGTTTCAGAAGGTCCCTCAGAAGAAACAAGAAAATAGGAAAGGAAAACACTGTCAATCACACAATGAAATGAAACTACTTTTGTAAACAGTAAAAAGGAACCTATTTTAAGCTATCCATGCATGTCTAGAAATTTTCCCCAGACATTAGTAACTGATATGTTTGAAATCTAGGTGTTGCTTCCTGAATTTTCTGGTTCAGTCTTTACCAAAGACATCAAAGTGTCCAATAACAGAGACTACGTGAGGGATGGACTGGAGGAGTGATGACTTCCAAGCTCATTAATAAGCATTGTGCTACCGCCAGTCTTCATCTGGGCTCAGTTCTGTACTCATGAGGTGTTCTTTTTTGTTCTGTTTTGTTTTATTTTCTTGTCAGGTAATGATCTGTCAGGATTAAGATCCCCAATTCCTTACTGGCAGGCACTTCATTGCTTTTGTCGTGAATCTGTCCATACAGCAAGCAGCACACAGCAACTAATTCAGAGGGTTTTATAATCTTATTTTAGAAATAACAACTGGTCCATTTGTGTGATGAACTTCATGGATTAAAAGCACGACAGTTATGAGCGTGTGGTGGTGGTAATGAGAAATATCCCCAGTAGACTTATGTTTTGAACACTTGGTCCCATGTTTATCGCATTGTTTGGGTAGATTATGGGGTCTTTTAGGAGGTGAAGCCTCTCTGAAAGAAGTTTATCAATGGAGACACGCTTTGAGGATTTTTAACTCAACTTTTGGAGAAATGCTTACAATGCTTAGTGGAGATCAACTATCCACAGTTCCTCAGGGGTCGGGACTCATGAACCTCCCCACTCTGTGCTGAAGTGCTTTCGGCTTTCTCTTGTGCGGGTCTTGTGCAGACAACCACAGCTGCTCTAGTTCACGAGTGTAACACTCCAGTCAGATCCAGAAGATCGTATTTTACTAGTGTCTTTTCCTGTACCTCTGGCTGGTAGACTCTTCCTGAGCCCTCTTCTGAGGTGTACTCTGATTCTTTAGTGATGATGTAAAGTTAGAACGATATAAAAGCCCTGTTTGTGGCTGAGCACCCCACAGAGACATGCACTGCACTTTAACCAGTTGTGGGTTTCTGTATTCATTACGGCCTGCTTTATGGAGAAACCAAGCTAAGCAAAGAAAGCAAGCTAGTAAGCACCAACATATGTATTTCAATCTACTCCTGACTGCAGACTTTGCCAGCGCCATATTATTAAAATATCTCTTACAGTCTAAGAAACTGGAACTTTTGTTGGACCTCACAGAGTTAATAACACATCTTGAAATCACTTGACACTTAAGATTAATATCCCTACCCATAAACTCAGACTATTTTAACCTGATTGTAAGAAAACAATGTATTAATCAACCCCAGTTACACTGAATGTCCCTCATAATTACTTTATAACCCAAGAAAATACATAGCTGCAATCTTAAACCCTGTTCTCTTCCATGCCCCTGACCCACACAATACATCTACACCATTTGCTGAGAGCGGCAAATCCAGACAGTGAAAGCAATCTTCTAAAATAAATATCCACCCTAAATGTTAAGTAGAACATTCTGGATATTGGTTGAGAAGCTGTGTTTGTAAAACTCTTTGTTATCTAGTCTTTTGAGTCAGTTTCACTAAATTCCTTTGAAAACTATGTTAAAGATGTCTGTAAAGTATCCTTTTGTTGTGCCAAGAAGCGTTCATGAACCTCAGAGACCACCAAGGAACCATTTCTGATGTAACAACATTAGGATCTCGTTATTACCGGCTCAGCTTGGGCTTGGGCTCTTCTCCAAGCCAATCCTGACGCAGCGGGACAGGAAGGGAAGATGGAGCAGCCTCTAACCCTCAGCAGGACAATGTTTTTATAGGAAATGAAAGTAAATTGGGGTGGGGGTGGGTCCTGGCAAGTATATACTGAATGTGTTTTGTAAACTGACAGGTGGGTGCTATGAAGCAAGACTATACAATCACAAACGGTCTGAAAGTACATCTGAAATAATCAATGACTCTTTCACTAACTGTTGCTAGGAAGGAGCTAGGGAGTGACTCTGGCCAAGCACAAGCCATGGGGTCCTTCCTGGTACATGGGGGAAGCTTGGGTTCTGCTGCAGGTCAAGTTCTCAGGTTTATTTTTCCCTTTAAGAAGGAGGCAGGTCCCAAGATAGACCTCATACCTCATCCTTCCCTATATGACAGTTTCTGAGCTGTTCCATGAAGAGAGAAGGCCACCGACATACAGTGTCGGAAACACACACAGGGACAGAATGGCAAAGCAAACGTCAGGCATGCCCAGATTCTGACTCCTACAACTGGCAGATAGAGGATGCACAGAGACATGGGGAGCATGACATTGAGAATTCAGATCTGGATTTGTTCTTGGGAAAATGACGCCAAGAGGAGGAGCTTTCCTTTCTTGCCTTTTATTGTACCAATTTATTTTTAGTGACTTGGAGTTTTATTACTAATGTGTCTAATAAGCAGAGAGGGTATGATGTGAAGAACTGTTTATGTTCCTGTAGCTTTGACTTTTTCCCTAGGATGAATTCTCTATTAGTTCCTTTTCTATTGCTATGAATGAATGAATGAATGAATACCTTTGCTATGGCAATCTATAGAAGGAAAGGTTTATTTGGGATTTACAGTTCCAGAGAGATAGTCCATCCCCACCACTACAGGGAGCATGGCAGCAGCCAGTAGTCATGGCTCTGGAGCAGCAGCTGAGAGAACATATTTTGACCCACAAACAAGAAGCAATGAAAGAAAGCTCGCCTGCCTCCAGTGAAACACTTCATCCAGCAAAGCCATAACTAATAAGTCTCCTGAAATAGCCACCAACTGGAAACAAACTCTTTAAATGACTAAAACTGAACTGATTGGTGGCAGGAGACAGGATAATTTCATTCAAACCACCTTATATTATAACCCAATTTGCCTTTTCTGGGTCTTTTTAGCACAGCAAACCACAATGAAGCTAGGATATGAGAGTAACCCACCACTCTCATAATTGGATTTGAGCTCTGCTCCACAGAAGGGAATACAGGCCCGATACTATAAACCCAGTCAAAACCCATAGTTGTGGATAGATATTTTGAATCAGAAAGGGGAACTCACTACTGCTTTCTGCTCAATAGCCATGACATCAAACTTCCTTTCAAATATTTTTGTTTATCCAAATTATTCTTTTAATAATCTATTTAAAATTTAGTTTAAATTTTCAGTATGCTTTCCCTTTAAAAAAAAAAGGTTGTGACTAATCTTTCCCCTTTCCACCCACCAATGAAGAGCTGTAAAACACTTTATTAAGAAAGATTCACTACTTGAAGGAGCTCGTAACCCCAAATTTAAAAAATGTGCTAGCAATTGCCAACCAACCAGAGCTTCAGGGACTAAGCCACTAAAACCCAAAATTTTATACATGGACTGACCCTGGACTCTGACCTGTAATTGTTGCAATGAATATCCTATTTTCTAAAGAGCACCAGTGGAAGGGGAAGCCCTGGGTCCTGCTAAGACTGAACCCCTAGTGAACTAGACTGTTTTTAGAGGGCAGCAAGGGGGGAGGGTTGGGAGGGAACACCCATAAAGAAGGGGAGGGGGGAGGGGGATGTTTGCCCGGAAACCGGGAAAGGGAATAACACTCGAAATGTATATAAGAAATACTCAAGTTAATAAAAAAAAAAAAAAAAATACTGATTCACTACATTGTTTGTGTCTGTTTTAACCTTAAATTTAGAAATGTGCTATATTAGCTTGTATTTGAAAATGATGTATGAGGTTATTATATTTTTGACTCCCCAAAACTCAGTAAAACATTCGAAAAACTTTTCAAATGTGTGTTGCTGTCACTTGCTTTCTTTATCCTGTAATTGTGGAACTTAATCATTCACTATTTTCTAGAAGAACAAAATGAGGAAGGTTATAGTTTGTATGTTCTAGGGTAGCTTTGAGCCAATCATCTGAATACTGTCTCCTTATGTACTTTAAACTAAATTGTAATTTTGACTAATGTACGTATCAAGTCAGTTGTACATTTTTAATGTCCATTGCACAATTTCTTCTAGGAGTCGTGAGACCTGAACCCTAACAAAATCAGAGAGTGGCTTCGTTTCCTCAGTACAACCTAGAAAACAACAAAAACATAAACAAAAACAAAAACAAAAAATACTGTATCTCACTGTGTCTGTGTTTCCGGAGGACAGACTGAAAGCATATTTGACATGTATTACCCACAACAGTGCTTCTCTTTCTCTTGACCACAAAAATGTTCAACCCCTGAAGTAAGGTCAAGAATAGTGTTCTATCACTGTATAAGTATGTTGCCATTTCAAGATTCTATTTAACTTGCTGTTACAGGAACTTTTCTTTTCATTACTGTATTATACACATAGAATAACTGAAATCTGAAGTGATTATGTGAATTGGCATGATTTCTCATTTAGGATGTTCAAATAACAGGCACTTGAACTCAGGTCTGCTCATGCTAAACCTGGGATTCTCTTCCATAGGACAGGTTGTGTTCAATCACATTCTCAGATGATGAGAATTATAGACCGAGAAGTCAAGAACAGGAGTCAAGCTCCTGGCAATGAACCTGTAGAGTCCCCCAAAATCTCTTCCCCATCTATCCTTCCTCTTGCCACCCCATACTTACCTCATATCCTGACCATACGCAATGGCTTACTTGTCAGTCATATTTCTATACATTTGTTTGCTATCCTATCTTTACCTAAATTCTGGTTCTCCTCTCTAACTCCACTATCTTCCATCATCATCCATTCAAGAATGTCTATTCCTGATTCAAATTCCTGTGCCCAATTCAAATTAGAGATTACTGTCACCATGATGACTTTCCTTCCTGCTTCTCACCGCTATTTCCCTTGTATGTGCATACATGGTTAGCGCACCCAATGTTTCAATTGTCTTTACTTGATTATTTGAATGATATAAGCAGTATGGTATAACACATACAATAACAGCTTTGCTATGTTATTCCCATCAAGTCTCAATGAACACTCATTCAGATTTTATAAGGAGCAATTGGGCTATAACGCATTTGCATTTTCTATATTCCAAGCATTCAAGCTGAAATAAAGAACATTGTAATGAAAACATATTGACAAATAATGGATTAATTAATTATAAAACAGTAACCTGGAAAATTTTTAAAAAGTGATGGAAAAATCCCAACATAATTACCAATGTGAATATCACCTGGGTAATCACCTCTTCAAGCTGCCCCGTCTTCTTCACCTACATAGAGCTGTGTAAGGGAAAGGTGGGAGAACTAAGTAGATTCAAAGGTAAAGGAAAGCTCTGCTTTTACCCAAAGTTGATCTGATCTTATTGGCAGACCTGACATTGCTGGTTACGTATGAGAAGTGTGGAAGAAGGCAAAGAGCATTCAACCTGATCCTGGAAACTGATGCTACCAACTTTGCCATTAATTAGCAAAGTGAAATTGAAGAGCTCGTTTACCCCTCTGGCTTCAATCCTATCTTATATAAAATAAAGAGCTAAGACCAGAGTATTGCTGAAATACATTCTACATCTTCATTTTTGATTAAAATGATTATGTAAATCACATTACAAGATGTGTCACTGAGATACAGGATATATATTGGTCCTAAGGCAAGCATCTTACAGAATGTTAGTGTTCTAGCCAGAGCTCCACAAATGGGGTTGTACTTGAATACAGATTTATTATCTGTAATTGAAAGTTATTTCTTGCCTTTGGTTCTCAATAAAAATAATCTTTGGGAAACTGAACTTGGTAAAAGTGGCATCTATTTTTATCTTTTATATTTTACTTTATGAGGAACGTTTTTAGGTGAGCACAGTTACACACTGTCACTGCCACTATATTTATAAGCATCATAAAGTGCCTAGGATGTATAAAGCTCTAATCCTGAGTCTGTGGAGGAAATCAAAGAAATCCAGTAATTCCTGCCACTCTGGAGCAAGGGAGCTATTTTTCAGGTGTTTTGATTCTAATCAGGAGAAAGTTAAAATGATTGAACTAATGCAACACTTTGCGGAAAATATACATATTACTACTAATAAAAATTTAACTATTTGGTTTCCTTTTTTTCTTTGTATGTGTCTGGGTGTTGTACAGAAAATATGTGTATTCCTGCTTGAGAGGGTATATATAAGCGTATACTTGTAGATGCCAGAGCTTGACTTCAGGTGTCTCCCTCTGTCACTTTTTATCCTATTTTGAGATAGGGCCTCTCTCATTGAATGTGAGCCTTTTCATCTCAACTGTAATGATGGGTGAGAAACCTTCAGGTTGTCTCTGCCCTGCTCTTCACCCCTGGTATTACAGGCATATCCTATTGCCCCCAGCTTTGGGTGGACAAGAATGGTTCAACGTCAGGTTCCCATGTTTACACAGCACGCACTTTACTAATTCTGTGCCTTCTCACAGCCCACTATTTTACACTTTGTGGTTTTTTTCTTTCTTTCAAAGAAACTCATGATCCATATACCAAACATAATATTTGGAGCCATTCTTCTCATAATATTCATATGAGAAGAAGGAGGCCAAAGGGTAGAACATCAGTATATCCATCATGGATTCTTCAGATTCACAAAATGGACTTTCACCGGGAGTCTGCGATGTTGTTTTTAAGAGAGAGATTTAAAGAGAAAAAAGGAAAGCAGAAAGGAATGGTGACACAGAAACCACAGGAAAGAAAAAAATTACTTAGATTGCATATTCATCTAGGACCACAAGGAGAAAAGGACTGCAAATATGCCACAGACTTATAATAGGTGATTTGATGAAAAATCATTAGTGCCTCGGGAAGAGTTATCTTGGGAAAAAAGCAGAAAAAAACTTCAATTTCCAGGGAGCTGGGAATGGAATGGGTGCTGAGAAAATGAAAATTAAAAATCTGTCAAATAAAAGTCTGTTAAGAAATCTGGTGCCAAAGGAAGCAGAATTGAGCTTGAAATCAATAAATATACTGGTTAGTGTGGGATGAGTGCAAATGATGTTTTAAACTGACTAAAAGAATAAGGTAACTAATAAAAGTGAAAAAAAACCTTAAGCGTAAGAAATGTAAAGTGTTTGTGAAATGTTCCTGGAGAGGAGAGCGCTCTTGTGCATTCGAGGATGTCTACATGGAAGAAACCTCAGTGCTGGAGAAAAGAGAAGATGGAGGCACAGGGATGACGTCCGCTAAGTGGAAAAGTTGGCCACTGAAGAGAGCCAGGAGCCCAGAATGGGTCAAAAGCTTTCCAATCATGATAAGTACTCATAAAAAATCACCAGATGGGCAAAGGAGGAAAAAGACCAAAAATGAACAGACAGGAAGAGTGTAGTGCTATTCTGAAGGAAAACATAGTTTATATTTCATAAGGTACTGTATTCAAAAGCGTGTATGCATTTTTAAGGAAGAATGATTCATACTGTTTCAAAAGGGTTGGGGAGACAGCTTGGTCAGTAAAATGTTTGTAAGTCAAGCCTGAGAGCCTGTGTCATAAGCCCACACTGACATAAAGAGGTTGGGGTGGTGGTGGCGTTGGTCATCTCTGCACTACGAAGGTAGAGATAAGTATATTATTGAGATTTGCAGGCCAGTCAGTCTATCAAAATCACATCGCTTTGGGTCAAGTAAGAGGCCCTGGCTCAGAAAACCTCTGACCTCTCACACACATGTATACATAAGAACAAACACACACACACACACACACACACACACACACACACACACACACACACACACACACACGATCATACAAAAACAGAATAGGTAGAGATTCCAGTAAAATCAACAGAGAACAGCAATGGGTCAGCTTGCAAATGGCAGATTACATCATCAAGAGTTCAAAGGCACTTACAGACCACAAATACAAGACAAAGCACAACACACACAGACATCTTCAGAAGGCCTTGACTCTCCATCAAAGAAGCCAGTCAGTATTGAGAAAGATGAGACTTCTATCCCTGTGCTACCCGCCAGGGAAGAGCCACGAGTTAGAACCTAAGAGCCTGGTAGAGATTAATGATTTTGACATTTAGAGAGGCATGCTCAGGCTTTCTCCAGATACTGCAAACCCAGAGACAAGGAGGAGACCAAAGGCTATACTGGAAAACGCATTTGGAAAGACTGATTTCCTCAGCAAGGAATCTGTAATGTTTTCAAGGTGATTAGCTCCAGGAGGTCATTTTAGAAGAGGCAACACTTGTAAACAAATAGCTTGAGGTAATTCTTCAAATAACGTATTGGCAAAGATTTGCTTTTTTAAGTATACTGAATGTGACTGATGTTAGCACAGGGGCTGTTGCAGGATTCAGTCCAGGGTCACTTGCTGAATACATGATTGAAACAAGAATGTGAGTATCTAAATTATTTGAATTGGTTGTTAGGAGACACACTTAAGGTACACAAAATTGTATTGCTCCCTCTGGCATCTAGGATATAAGCTCTTCACATACGGCAAAAAGTATTGCTTACAACAACAGGGCTTATACTGCTACTCTAAAAGCTCTGACACGAATGGGCTTGCCTGATAGGAAATGTCAAACGATACTTGTAGTTTATTGAACTTCATAGGGATGTATTCTTTCTTTTGATGAGAGTTTTCTTGTTTTGTTTTTATTGATACGTTTGTCTGGAAGATTAGCAATCAGATTGGTGCTGTTATTGTTTCTCTAGGAAGTATCCTCTCAGGAGGTTCATGTTGGTGACCAATTGGTGCTAATATTTTAGGGGGATGTAAAGACTTTAGGATGTGAATCCTAACTAGGAAGCAGGTCATTAAGATCATGTCTCTGGAGGCACCATCTTGCCCTAAGGCACCTCACCTCTTCTTGCCCTCCATGGAGTGAATAACATTTGCCACATGTACCTAAAACAACTATGTTCTTCCTACCAGCTCAGAATCAAAAGATTCAAGAAACTATAGCCTGTAAAACTCTAAGTTAGATACATTTTTTTCTCCCTTAAGTTATGACAGTTATATTGCCACGGTGATGAAAAGTCTCACAAATATAAACAGAATATCATAAACAGAGGCATCCTTTAAAAAGAGAAATTTGCATGCCCTGTACTCATAAGACTGACATTCATTTCAAATCAAATTTCAAAACTTGGCACAAGAAGTAAATGATGTAAGTACACAGAAGCCAGTGTACTTGTAAGACCATGTGTCAGGACATCTTTTCCCTTAAGTGTACTTGCCTGAGAAACTTGAGAGTAAACGGGTTATCAAATGAGACCAGAAGTTGATGCTGGGATTAAAGGAACAAAATAATTAATGGCATTAAGGGAAAACAGCATGATACAAGGACCTACAATCTATATGACCTTCTCAGTAGAATTATAACAGTCTGCAAGATCTCTCTTAGCTCAATGCCATAAGTGGTCTTGCTAATGTAAACATATAAATTAGCCAATAAAATAAATTAATTAATTAAAAAATAAAAATAAAGTAAAAAATGTATAACAATGTGACCAAGAAAAGAAGCTAGAATGTATTCAACTCACCCAGAAGAGAAAGACTTCATGCAAAGGCATAGGTTAGAAAATAAAGAATTTTGAGAAAGTAACTCTCTCTCTCTCTCTCTCTCTCTCTCTCTCTCTCTCTCTCTCTCTCTCTATCTGTCTCTCTCTCTCTCAGTCTTTGTGTCTCTGTGTCTCTATGTCTCTGTCTCTCTTTGTCTGTCTCTCTCTCTCTCTCTCTCTCTCTCACACACACACACACACACACACACACACACACACACACACACACACACACGAGTAGTCAGGTTCAATGTAGACCCAGTAGTGAAGAAAAGAGTTATCCAGCTGAAAGGGAGATTAGTTACAGTTTGGCTTCACTGTAGAAGGGCTTTGGAACATAGAGCCCGCCGAGCCTTCGGGGCGGATTCTTTCTGTGGCCTGTTGGACCTTGAGGGAGCTGAGTCAATTTGCATCTGGCAAAAAACCAACAGCCACTCTTGTATCAGCCTCTCAGCCAGCTGTGTAGACACTACAAAGGTGTCATGTGTCACCTTGTCCTCTGTGGTTCTAAGGACATGGCCAAGGCCCTTTGTACCTAGATGACTGTCAAAAGGATTTTTGCTGACTGGCCAGCCAAGAAGAGGCAGGATTCATACCAAATACAACCAGGTGTTGAAGTTTGGCTGCCCAAGTTTTCAATTAAACCATGTGATTTTTTTCCCCAAAGGCGAACCACTTTAACCCACAAAATAATGGCAATGCCACGTGGTTGAAATTATATGTTAATGCCAGCCATAAGCCTCAACTCTCATACTCAGCACCGCACAAAACTAAACACTTTCTTTAAAAAAAAAAAGTCAAATGTAAAACTAATGTAAATGTTATGGAAATTAAGGGAAACTAAAGCCCACAGGCTTCAAGAAGTTGATCTATCTGGATTTGTATTACACAGCTGAGATAATAACTACAAAGGACTACCTGATAACCAAAGGGGAGAGAGGGAAAAAGACTGTGTCTCCTGGGAAACCTTTCTAGGGACCCCCAAAAACCAGAGGTGAGCACCCAGCTAACCTCCTCTCTCTCTCGGGAGCAATACCAATGTCTCTCTGTATTTCTCTCTTTTCCTTTTTATACTTCCATGACTAGCAAAGCTCGCTTCTGACTAGTATATTTACCTCTTTGCAATTGTAATTTGAGTACAAAATTACAATAATGTCCTCTCACTTTAGAAAATTATCTCTATCTCTTAAAGCTTTTGTATATCTCTACACTGATGTATTGATTTTGCAGATGAACAATGAAGGCATTCTTCATTTCAAAAACTAAGAGGATTAATTAGTGTGATCACCTTTGTCAATTAGCAGTGTGTTGTCAACTGAGTTCTTCCTCTGTGTCCAGCCTACCTGTAAGGTACTGTTGTAAATCCCAGCTATATCTTATGTCTTTCAGCTCCTCAGTGGTCCTATTAGGACAGGTAGTACTGGACTGCAGAAAACTAGATTGTATAGTTTCTTCATCACTGGTAGTCAGTTTTTCTTGATCAACATACAAACCTGTATTTGTAATCTATTATCAATAATCTATTATCTACAATGAACATGCTTAATAAGCAAAAACAGAAAAATTCATCTTAAGAGCTTTTTCTTGCTTGTTCATTATCTATCCTTTCCTATTTTGATGAAATATTTTAGGTGATATTTGCTAACTGCCAAATCTCTGAAACCTGGAGCAAGCACCGGAGGCATCTTACAAAACAGCACCAGCCTCCTGTCTCCTCCTGGTTTCCATTCTGTTTTCATCAGACAAAAAGAGTTCAGACTTGTGCACCTTGAAGATACACGCTTTTAATCCTGGCACTTAGTTTCTGAGATTGAGACCAACCTCACTGATAGCATAGCAAAACCTTGTCATGAAAAAGCAGTTTTTAAGCAACAATATGTGGTGGCTTGTAAAAATAAAGGATTAATCTAATGCATCTACAATTAGCTATTATATCGATAGATTATCTATAAAAACTTCACTTTTCATATACTCACATGATCTATACTGGCTACAGGAGTGTTATTGACAGAGGTCAATATCTACTAAATAGGTCAAAAAATCACATGAGCAGTAGAATCCATGACTCATCCCAACTAAGTGACATTGTTCACTAAGAAATAGCTTGCAAATATTCTCTTCCTCTTCTTGCTTCAAATATCAATGGCGGCTTCTGAACTGCAAGCTGGATAATGACAGTACCCTGGACTCAAGATCTCACTAGACATCAGAAATCATAGCATAAAATGATCTCTGGTACAGCACCAGGTGTGGGCGGCCGTATCTCATTAAATTTATTAGATAAGGAACATACACAATAACAATATGCTGATCACACAGGAGGAAAAGGTATTTTTAGATGCCTGGTCAATAGAATGAGGAGGAAAGATTTAAATGTTGCTAGGGCAAATGGTAACACTTAGATACATTCAGTTGTGGTTAAAGTAATCCCTGAAATCAGTGGGGAGTTTCCTGAGATGGAAATGGGTATGACTCCCCAGGTTTCAAATAAAGTAACAGAACAGAGTACCTCACTCATGTTGCAGTTAGAAAGCTGCCAGGCAAACGAAGGACTTTCAGGGAATGCCTGGAAAGGGATTTGGAAAGATTTAGGAGATGAGTAAAATCAGAGCAGGTTGTTTTATGGCTATAAATAGTTTGAGGGGATTGTGTAACATTTCCTGAGCCTGGATAGCAGGAATTCCTTAGATAACAGAGATCTATCATTTCATTAGCTGACTCCATCAGCTATGGGAAATAAAGTGAGTTATGTGGCTGTGAGGGTTAATCTTGTCAACTCTGTGAGATTCAGGATCACTATGGAAACAAATGTCTTAGCACATCTGTCCCAGATTTTCTATATTAAATTAGTTGAGATGGGAAGACCCACTCTAAAAATGGGCATTACTCTTCCATGGGTTGGGGTCCCAGACCGAATAAAAAGGAGGAAGCAAATTGGGCACAAGCATCCAACACTCCCAACTTCCTAACAGGAAACCATGTAACCAGTCACTTCCTGTTCCACCTCCATACCCCTTCTCCATGCTGAAATGAGCCCCTGTATAAGTCAAAGTAAACCATTCTTTCCTTAAATGGCTCCTGTGAGGTCTTCTGTCTCGGCAAGGAGGCAAGTGGCCAATTCCAGACTGCCAGAAGTGTTAGGATTCATAGAGCTGATTCTCCTGTTCTGATGACTTTGTATCTTAGCTTGAATTTTTTCACTAAAATTTCAAACTGGATATTTCTTCCCTGATTGCTATTATCAGAAAAGTGAAGTTAACAATTAGGAATTAGAAGTCAGCGAGAGTAATTTATAAACTTCCTGAAGCAGTCACATCCATCTTTTAATGCTAAAAAAGTAGATTTTATTATTAAGGCAGAGATTGTATGGCCTATAAACTAAATACTTAGTGCCTTGTCTACCACAGAAGCTTTCTGGCAACCAAGAGAAAATGGAGGGGGATTGTTAGGGTCCTCTTAAAAGACAACCAACTCCGTCTTAGAACACTGTCTTTCCCTCACCTGACTTGACAGTCAGAGAGACAGTTGGAATTTTCCAGAACTTCAGACCCAGACACAGTGCTCACTCAGATATGTCTAGCTTCTTACCTAAATGTGAAGGTGGGAAAACTTTGGCTACAGTTAAAAGGTTTCTGAACCATAAATCAACTCAAAATCAAACATGTAATAACACTGAGGTCTCTCTGGCAGTGCTCAATGATGTTTTATTGACTGAGCCTCGATTCTGATCACACAGCACGTTCTGTCTGTGCTACAAATACCTCATTCCACACAGCATCAATGTTGGCCTAAACATATCGGCTCAGGTTCCAGGCTGCTGTGTGTTACGAACTATAACATTTTATACTGCATATGGCAAGGCTCCTGCTCTTACACAAAATCAATGATTTAATTATGTAAACAGAGAATTTTAATATTTTCCTCCTGCAATTCTTCATCCTGTACTCTATGACACTATTCTTGAGAAGATGTGAGCAAATGTTTCTTCACTCCAGACAGGGAGTCCATGACAGGCCAAAATATGGATGCCACCAAAGTCCAACATGGTGAATCAATGGTTTTCATCGTGGTAGTTACAGGAACAGAAATTGCTCAAAAAGAGCTATATGACTGTAGTTCACTCCAGAATGGATTGCAGCTGGAGACTTGGAGGCCCCCGCACAACCTGCAGGCAGATCAACAGTTTTAAAGGTATTCTTTTCTGGTAACTCAGGTGATCTGAGCTTTTTCCAGACAATTTAGCTGGTCTGTTTCTTTCAGATGCTTAACTGGTCTTTATTTCAGGGATCTTACCCAGCAGCTCAGCTGGCCTGAGAGTAAGTCTTAGCAGTCATTATTCTGTATACTTGTGAGGGAGGAGCCTAGTGAATCTGGTCAATTTCAGGGACTTCCTAAAACTATTTTGAGTTATTTACTTTCTGTCTTAAAGGTTAGTCAAGGTGGAATGTTTTTATCTCAGGAGTTAATGCTACACAACATCATGTAAGTATAAATTATAAGAGACTGAAGTGCTGGGGTTGAGGATTTAGCTCAGTGGTAGAGCGCTTGCCTAGTAAGCACAAGGCCCTGGGTTCGGTCCCCAGCTCCGAAAAAAAGAAAAGAAAAGAAAAGAAAAAAAAGAGAGACTGAAGTGTTACCTACTACACTAATAAGGCACATATATCAAATTAGTTTTTCAGCATATTATGTTCATTAAAGTGTTTGAATATAAAAAAATCACTATTTGAATTGCTACCGACTTGAGTTTTATTTATATTATGCTTTATTTATATTATTTATATTATATTATTTATTTATATTATATTAATATTAGTCATTTATTTGTATATTTAAATGTATTTGAATTCTTGCTTGGGAAAGAAACAGAACTTTCAAAAATTTGTAAAATGACCCTAAACCTACATCTGCCATCTATATAGGTATTATACAAAGAGGTGTTTTCAGTATTGAGAGTTGCAAAACCAAGGTATCAGTCAATTCTGAAAATATGTTGAACTCGCTAGTGTTCTATAACATCAAAAACTCAGCCAAAATTCAATGTTTTCTGTGAGTATAAACAAGCACATAATCTCATTAGTATGTAAAATTGTTCCTCCTTTTTAAAAATGGCAAAACTATATGTAAAACAAAAATTACCTTTGTATAAATTTCTTTATGATTTATTAGCAAATGTTTGATTGGCAAATCATTTCACAAATTTTCAATCGCAAAACTTTTTGGGCAAAAGAGGGCCATGAATGGGAGGGTTTAGAAGCCCTGATATATGCTAAGTGCAAGCTAATGATCTGAAAAAGGGGCTATGCCTGTTAACTGCATGAGAAGACCTAGCCCATCTCAGAATGAAGTTCCATAGAGTATGCTGATGACTTTGTTTAATATTCCATCAAAATGTTGAGTATTATAGGATACTCATAAAACTTTAATGTTATTCCAGTGCTGTAATCAGATGAACAAAGTTATATATTAACACAAAGCACTTAAGATTATATGGCATATTAAGACTTTTAAAACATATGTTCAATGTACACTCTGAAAGCAACAGGATGTTGTATAGTTGATGGTTGTAGTTAAGCCTGCCATAAACTACATTATTCTTTTTAAATATGAATAAAATTACAGCAACAAAAATGGTTTATACTCAGCCACTAATGTGAACAGGCAATCTGAGTCAACTATAATGGATTAAACAAATCACAGCTGTGAATTTTTTATTAAGTAATTTATTTTATGCCATGTTTATCTCTGTTACTCATTGAGACATTTTTACCTCATAAAATTGTATTTCACTTTCTTTTATTTGAAGGAGAAATAAACACAAATGTACAGTTCCACAGTTTTTCCTTTCTGCTTCACAAGAAAAAAATGGCTTTTTATTGTTGCTAACTTATTCAATATAAGTAAACTTCTTAGAAATATGAAAAAATGAATTTTTACAATAAGGGAAATGTCACCTTCAAATGGGCATCTCAAAGAACAATAAGTAAACACAGAAAACACTACTTCTCAATTTATATGTCCAGTGATTAGCTGATCACAGTGAGACCTGATGTTTGAACACCATGTAGCACATTCAGAAACATTATAAAGTAGTTTACTAAAACAGCAATCTGACTGGGCACAATGGTGCGCACACACGCGCACACACACACACACACACACACACGATCCCAGCACTCAGAAAGCTGAGGCTGGAGGATCAGAGATTCAAATCCAGACTAAGCTAAACTCTGAGTTCAAAGTCAGTCTGAAGTATATGGTCAGACAAACAAAGGAAATGGAGTTTTAAAAGAAAGTGAGACTTAGTCTTGCTTTTCTCTAGCTCAACAGAAAATAATAATTGACTCAAGAAATAAGAAGAAAGAATGCTTTCTATTTTTGTGCGTAAGCTCTGGATGAGTTCCTTAGTTATCAAGGAAGGGTACCCACTCCCAACTAATACATTTACAACACAAACTCTACATTTAAGACCCAGGGGACATTGCAGAACAGGGGCAGAAATAGTATAAGAGGTAGAGGACTAAGAAGGCTGCTACAAGAATTAAAAGGAGGAGAATACGAAGGAGGAAGAGGAGGAAAAGAAAAGAAAGAGAGGAAGGGGAAGAAAATAACAAAACAAACTAAAAAATACAATCAAAGAGAAGACAAAATGGGACAGAAGGATCTGGACGGCATAGGGGAAGAAGAGTAAGAAGAAAATATGATCAGGATAAATAACCTGGAGCTGGTGTTATAGGTGTTTGTGGGTGCTGCAAAATGAATTCAGGTCCTGCAGAAGCACACCAGGTGCTCTTAACACTGAATCACCTCTCCATAGCCCATCTACCCCACCAAAAACTCATCCTTTAAAGCCAGTAGTATTCATGTCTACTACTCCTTATAGGCAACCTACTTCTAATTTTTTAGAAGTGTGTGTCTACTTGCACCAGTACTTTAATATAATACATTTTATTAATTTGCACGTTCTAACCATCTGTTTTTCAAATATATGTTTTTTGCATGGTATGTAAAAAACCAATAAAATAGTAAGGAGCTAAGTAAGTTCAGATGAAAAGATTAATGAAAAAAACTGTAGTTGATTTAGTGGAGCCCCCAAATCTGAAAGTTTAATTGTGAACTTTCACATATGAATTTCTAGTGACGAAATCAAATTAAGGATCTCAAGACATTATAACTTGGATAGAAGTAGTTCTGTACTCAACAGACCAGTTTTCTTATGAGATATGGGGAAAAACAATATGCATATAAGGGAATACCATGCATGCAGGCTCTCTCAAAGCAGCATATCCAAAAAAACTAAAGTGCAGCAAATACTCCCAACACCAAAGGCTAGGAGACATGATTGCTAATGACGACCCACAGAAACTAGCAAGAAGCCTATGAATACAGGGGAAACTACCCTCTCTATGAAGACAAAATGCTGTTGTGTGTTGGGGGGTATTGTCTATCTGTTCTAAGTCAGAAAAAATAAGAGCAGGAGAAGTTATCATATCTAAGAGAAAAATTGGGGATATAGAAAAGGGGCATCTGCCAGGAGCCCTGGTCTTAGACACAGGAAAGCAGTAGCGAACAGTCTACTTCCCAGCAGAGAGAAAGATGGACGAACACCCCTGACCTATCCTTCTGGCCTCTGATCTGCCCATACTTACTACTGACAAATCCTGAAGAATAAGAGTGTATGGGGAAATATGTTCTAAGAGCATAGATCAGGGTGAAGGGGCTGGGGTGAGTACACATGAAGACCCTAATGAAGAGTGTCTAGTATTCTATGAGATCAACAATGCCCGACAGTTATCTTTGCAGCAAAGCTTGTATTCAACATGAACATTAAGTATGATTTTGAGAAATAATAAATAATTGTTTAAGTTGACAGATATCCTTTTTAATTTAATTTAATTTTTTACTTATTCACTTTAGATCCCATCCATTGGCCCCCTCCCAGTCACCACCACCCACAACCCTTCCCATTCCCCCTCCCCTTCCCATCTGAACAGTGCAGGTTCCCCTAGTGTCCCTCCATACCCTGGCACTTCAAGTCTCTGCAAAGCTAGGCTACTGAGGACAAACGAGGCAACGTGTCCCATGTATAAGCGACGGCTTTGGGGACAGCTCCTGCTCCAGTTGTTCAGGACCCACATGAAGGTCAAGCTGCGCATCTGCTACAGATGAGTATGAAGACATAGCCCAGCCCTTAATCCACAAGAAATGAACTGTTTCCATGTATCTTTGTCAATCTATAGACCACTAAATATAAGATCAAATAACTATAATATTTAGTTTATAACCCAACAAAAGCTGATTTTTCTTCAGGTGCCAAAATATAATTTTTTTCTAGAGCATATAATTTGGCTTTGAAATATAAAACTTATAATGCCTGAAAATAGCAAAAAATGAGTTTTACTTAAGCATTTACTATAATGTAAAAGTGCTTAATGTTGTTAGAAGTTTGAGTGGTTGCTCATTTTCAAATTGTCTTGACAACTTGAGCATTTTTCAATGTTGAAAGTAAAGTTCTTCCTGAAAATTTTTGTCACCTGGAGAACTGTATAAATTTTTCTGATAGTCAATGTATAATTAATAATTTATAATTATATTTCTGCTGTTTAGCTCTGTGTTGCTTATAGCAATTAAGTATCTCTGTGATAGGCCATCACTCATCACGTCAGACTTTTAACTTCATGCTGTGTCCAGGTTTCTAGCTGGAACTGTGGATAAATAGTCAACCAAGATCTATAAGAATGATATTACACACATTATTATAAATTTTCATCTTAACATTTTTTATTGTTGTGTAATTCAGCCAGTGTTTCCACTACCATCTGATTGAGTAACTTGAAACAGTAAAAACTATGGGCCAGGTAACATTTTCTATCAATTTTGTTTCTCGGTATCTCCACTTTCTAAGTGTAAAAACTTCCCCAGGAGCACTCCATTGTCTAATACAGTCTGAATAACCCCTGTGAGCTGTAGATAAATGGAGACACTGCAGAGACAGTTTCTCAGCTGCAGGTCTCTGATGTGACAGAGCTCAGGTGCAGGGAGAATATTTTACATAGGGAGCTTTGTCAGCTACAATCAGGAATTACTGTCCCAGGACCACTATCAAGAAGGAAGAATTGAAAAGAGAAACAGAATGAAGATCAATGCTTCCAGTAGAGAACATATTGCAGAGACAGACTTCCTGCCAGACAAGATCTTGAGCAAACTATTCCAAAGGAAAGAAATAACTTTCATCCAGCCAGCAAGCGAGGGGGAACATCAGTGAGTGAAGATCCTTTTGCCTCATTTATCTTAGCTGAAAATCACTTCAACAATTACAGCAACAAGAAAGAAGGAAAGAAAGAAAGAAAGAAAGAAAGAAAGAAAGAAAGAAAGAAAGAAAGAAAGAAAGAAAGAAAAAGAAAATCTATTAAAAGGTCTTAAAGTGAGAAAAATAGTCTTAACTTTGGAAATATACAATTAGCATTTAAAAATTGGGTTTTCCAGAAAACTAAACAAAAAATGAATATCTATGAATATGTTTCTGACAAGGACACAGAATGAATAAGAACGAAGTAGAGAGCTGTTGTTAGTTTTGCTCCAGCTTAATATGAACCCCACCCTGAGAGCTGCACAAATCAGAATCTATGCTGTCTTAGCCTGTGGCCTGTACAATGAATATAAAAGAAAGACCTCTATAGACGGGGAGGGGGAGGGGTTAGGGGGATGTCGATCTGGAAACTGGGAAAGGGAATAACAATTGAAATATAAATAATACCCAATTTAATAAAAAGGGAGGGAAAAAAGAAAATATTTAATCAAAAAAATAAAAGAAAGACCTTTCAAGTCAAAAATCTACGGATATGAAATGATTATGATCACAAATGAGAGGCAGAACACAAGAGGAACACAGATTTCACAGACTCACCTTTGTGCTCCTCAGGTAAAAGTCACACTGTGCCAGAACTCACCAGCCAACACAGTGGGGAGTAAGGAAAAAGGGGTCAAGAAAATGATGTCAAAAAGCAATTCAGGAAACCACAAGAAATGCACTGAAGATTCAATAAGAAAATGCCTAGCAGACGTTTAGCTGAGTAAGTGAACTTCACATGCTGTACTTCTGAGTGTTCTGGAAGAAAGACAATTCACAAATCAGCAAACTCAAAGAAAGCCAAGGCTCATGACCTGTTCTGGTCTGTAGGCTTAGGCAACTCACAAAAGGCAAGATTCTACATTCAGTGGTAAACAGATGGCAAGTCCCAGTGTTCTTGGCTTAAGAAATGACTGAACTAATAATCTAATTTGTTACACACAAAATAGTGCTTCTGAATCATTTTAGTTTTAACTTTAAAAAAGCATTTCATTTTCAGTGTTATCATTGTTAAACTGAATTATTTAAATTTTTATTGATTATTTTATTTATTTACATTTCAAATGTTATTCCCCTTCCCAGTTTCCCCTCCACAAACCCCCTATCCCACTCCCATTCCTCCTGCTTCTGTGACAGTGCTCCCCTACCCAACCACTCCAGCCTCACCACCCTAGCTTTTCCCTATGCTGGGGCATCAAACCTCAGTAGGACCTCCCATTGATGTCAGATAAGGCCATCTTCTGATACATATGCAACTAGAGCCATGGGTCCCTCCACGTGTATTCTTTGGTTGGTGGTTTAGTCCCTGGGAGCTCTGAAGTATCTGGTCGGTTGATATTGTTGTTCTTCCTATGGGGTTGCAAACCCCTTCAGCTCCTTTAGTCCTGTCTCTAACTCCTCTATTGGGATCCCTGTGCACAGTCTGATGGTTTACTGCAAGCATCCACATCTGTATTGGTCATGACCTGGCAGAGCCTCTCAGGAGACAGCTGTATCAGGCTCCTGTCAGCAAGTACTTCTTGGCATCTGCAATAGTGTTTGAGTTTAATAGCTGCATATAGGCTGGATCCCCATGTAGGGCAGTCTCTGGATGGCCTTTCCTTCAATCTCTGCTCCACTCTCAAAATTTAAATAAACATTTACAGCACAAATTTAATTTTACCAAATGCAAAAGACAGATTGTGTTCAAATCTAAGATAAAATTTAAGTTAACATGACATAAAACATAATGGTCAAACCATTACCTAATAAGCACAATAAGCTATGACATCAAATAAATGTGAGGAAACCACTGACGCATTGTATTCTCTGGTGCATCTGTTCTAGCTTCTTTGCTCGACTTGGTTTTGTATAGTCCAAAATAACTGTACGTAATAACTAAGGACTTCAAACATGTAGCCATTTTATGAAGCTTAAATAAGAAATCACTGTACTGTCAATGTCTTATTACAGTATGATTAGAAAAAATAACAGAGCATATTCTTATAATTTAGCACTGTTTATCCTATTTTAAAAAACAGCATTTAGGAGGCTGCAGAATAGTTCATTGTGTGGTTGAGCCATGTGCACAAAGGTGAAGCTCCAGTACTCTACATCAAAAACAGACGGATCAGAAGTCCAATATGTTAGAATATTTGACCTAGCCTGAGATAACCTGGGATGAAATAGCCCATGCCTCAATACATGCAGGAACTTACACACACACACACACACACACACACACACACACACACACACACACAGTTTTTAAATTACAGGTAAACAAAATTTACTTCTAAATTATACTTCAATAGTCCAGGAAAATACAATGGAAGAAGTCAGGAAAAAAGGAAGCAGAGTCAAACACTAAGGGAATAAGAATTGGTAGACCAACTCCTCACACTAAATAATTATATGAAAAGGAAATTGTTGAATATGCCAAATAAAAGATGGAGTCTGAGAGAATGGATAATAAAATAAGTCAATTGGGTTCTTTTTTATAAGAGAATCACTTCAAAGATAACTTTATAGATTGGGAGTAAAAGCATAAAAACACTACACCAAAAAAGACTATCTAAAGATTACCACAAGTTACATTTAGTTAATGTCACCTGTTGTCCAATAATGAACCAGAATTCTAAATAAAAGATCTTAATGCTTTTTATCATGAACAAATGATAGAGGCTTGAGGGGGTAAAATGATTGTCTGAATTTAAACATTACCCATGAACATACCAGAACACCAAACGTACACCAATACTTTCTACTGTTGTAAATGTGAGAACTCGGTTTCCTGTCTTTTACATCTCAGACCAAGAGATCACAAAACAGAGTTGAGAGACAAGAGAGTCAATCATAAAACAAAGTAGAAAGACATGAATAAAATGTATCTTATACTAAAATATAACAAATTAAGGCCAGATATGATAAGAATGAAGACACCCATTAACAAGAAGAATGTTTTGACATTTCTGAGAAGTGTTTTTGCTTTGTTTATAAATACAACTTTCTTCATTTTGAAGTATCTGTTTCAGTTTAAACCTACACGCTATGCCTCATAATATCTTTACTCAGTTGCAGTTTAAGTTTTCTTGTTCTTTTTCTGATCTCTCATGTTAGACATTTATGGTAATTACATCGAAGTCATGGTCTATGCACATTTTCCTACAGATATTGATCTTAAGCAGAAGACAGTGGTCTTCTGTGGACTGGAAAATGGGAGACAAATCCAAAGGAAAGTGCTAATCAAGAGTCAACACAGTGTGTCTGTACAATTAACTAGAAGTGTAGTTATAGACACAGTGCTGAAGTTATATTCCAAGGCGGCTATTTGTTCTGTATTTGCTTATTGATTTGTTCACTGATTGGTTTTCTACAGTGCTAGGAGTCAAATCCACAGCCTTATGAATGTTAGGCTAGCACTCTGCAGAGCTATGCCTGAGCCTGTTTATTTTTAATGGAAACAATAGCCATCAAAGAACGTAGGCTAAGTAGTTGAAAACTATGAAGAGAACTGTTTGATATAAGTACAAAAGGCATCATACAAAGGTGTTATTTGCACAATTGCAGAATTTTACTAATTGATTTCAGTAAATAAGACTGAAAATGTCTGTGGACACTCTCAAACACCACTCTTCTAATCTCAATAACTCAATGTTTAAGATAATATGTATATTTTCTTGAAATAATGTGAATATTACAGTACATTAAAATGGAAATATTTAAGGTGCAATTTAAACTCAATTACAATTTATTGCTTACTAATAGAAGCAATAAATGTACCAGAAGGAACAAAAGAGATTAAAGATAATATGAACTTTAAAAATGGATAACATTAACTGTGTTCTCCAGACATCACTTTGACAAAATTAAACAGAAGTTCAACAAGCTGTTTACTTTAAATCCAAATAAAACAAAGGTGGCAGGAGAGAATTAAGGGTGCTGATTTATTTCTATTTTCTGCCTAGTTCAAGTTTGTTCCTGAATGAAGTTGTTCTTAATAAGTTATTTAGCTTTTCATTTGTTTTGAATGTGTGTGTGTGTGTGTGTGTGTGTGTGTGTGTGTGTGTGTGTGTGTGTGTGTAGTCTCATAACCACAAGAGACTTGAAGCTTCAGACATTAAAAGAGCAATATCAACATGAGGAAACCTGGTAGAAAAACTACTGGCATTTCCTGCACTGTGCACCTGTAATTAATTATCTCTAACTACTTTTCTACACGAAAGTTTAATGACTCAGATTTACATTTCTGAAAGTCTGTTACTGGTTGGTTTTGATCTAATGACCATTTGTTTTTCTATAGCAATCAGAGGACACTCTCAGTTCTACTATGACTGCACAAATAAGGAACAGGTAAGAACCTACAGAAATCAAGTCACTCTTTCTGGTATAAATAAACAGGAATTTCTATAGTATTTTATAGAAAAAAGTCAGACATTAAATGTCAATTATTACTAAAACTTGCAAGTATTTTAAATCTAAGATGCAACAAATATTGATAGCGATTCCTAGTTCTATTGATTAATCTCAATTACTATTATAATGCTTAAGAGACACTGGGTCATCTAAGATTTCACATGTTAAACTGAAAGCATGTTAACATAGAAGCTTAGCAATGGAGAAAACAAGTTAAGATGGCATAGTTTACTAAATATCACTTGTGCACCAAGATTTACAGATAGGAGTTAATTGCATTCCCAGGTTTTTCTTATTTGAAATATTCATAAACACAAACAAGATGAAACCTCATCATCCAGTGGGTTTTTATTCAATAAATATTCATTTATGGGAACTTTAAACTGTGGCACTTCTCAGATTCAGACAGAATAAACATGGCAGTGAACAATCAATATTCTCATCTCCGTTCCTGAAAGACACCAATAAAATAATTTCAGTGTTCATTATGATTACAAAACTGTGAATGTGGGGAAAGAGATGGTATAGAATGTTAACAAAAGAAGAGTATGGAAACTATTTATAATCTCACTGTGTGAAAAGTATCAAGCAATATTTCTTCCTTTCAATTTCACTCTCCCAGGGATTAAAAAAGTTCTTAAGAAAAGCATGCGATGCTAATTCTGTATCACATGGAAAGAAAATTCTCCTCTTTATAGTCATACAACTCCAATTTAACCATGAAAACACATGTATACTTTCCCAGCAATATGATGAAATATATTGAGATTTATTTGGCAAAGGATTCTTAATCTTATAAATTGAGCAGGTTGAAAGAAGAAACGATTCATTAGCTTTAAAATAGAATGTTATCAATAATGTTATTTTCATGAATGAGGTTATAGTTCAGTTTCCAACACTGATAACAACAGCAAAGCAGTAGCACTTTAATCTTAGTCTCCAGTTGAAATGTTCAACGAAGCATGCAATATCTTCCTAGACAAATACAACACATTTACAAAACTATTAATATGGAGAGACCTTGCAAATTAACCATTCTGTATACTGGCTCAGCTCTTATTTATTTTCTGAAAAGAGATAAATGAAACTTCATTTTAGAAATTATGAGAGAGAGAGAGAGAGAGAGAGAGAGAGAGAGAGAGAGAGAGAGATTGGTTAAAGTCTTAAAGTCACTGGCCAAAGTTATCCAGGATATACTTCCAGAATACACTCCCAAAACTCAGTTCATAAAGAAAACTTATCTGCTATTCTCACAAAGGATACTGACTGACTTTCTGCTCTCTTTCTGTTTAAACCAGCTAATTAAATGAGAGATTTATAATGGGGTTTCCTTTCAGTGTGTCTAAATATTTGGCTTTAAGCCAAAGTGGAACAGCACCAAGGCCAAAATATTCAACCATAAGTTTAAAATAGATAAGTTTTGAAACGTGTAAAAGTTAGCTGGGGTGATTAATATTCTGTTCTCAAAGCAAGTCATTTTTCTGTATAGTAATAAAATTTTAGAATTTCATTATTAGCTGTAAATCCAAGACAAAAAGCATAAAGAAATCTTATTACATAAGCACTTGGCATTTGAGAATATATAGATTCTATTTAACAACCCCACAGGAAAAATACCTATGTTGAAAGTACAGGTCTGCCTAGTAAACTAAAGTAAATGAAAGAAGTTATTCTGAGGGGAGAGAAGAGCTCCAGTCCAATTGAGAAGGACACTTAATGGCCATTGCCATAAGAAACATTGGCAGTTACAGTAAACTAACTGGTGTAAAAGAAAACACACTGAATATACAATAGTAGATCCATTGAGGAAGGATTATGCTTTAAATGGCAACAGAGAAAAATAATTAAGCACTGACATTTGAAACAAGGGGGAGTTCTATTGTCCAGAAACACATTTACAAAAAGACTCATATCTATCTACATTCTAGAAAAATCTAAACAATACAGGTATCTGATTGTCATACTTTGGCCTATGAATTAGTTCTTAGAACCCACATACCTACCCATAGACTGACTTGATTTCCCCCCCTCTGTCTGTCTGCCTGCCTGTCTGTCTGTCTGTCTCTGTGTCTCTTTCTCTGTCTCTGTCCCTGTCTTTCTCCACCCCATAGGCACAGGCAGCATAAAAATGATGAGTTTTCCACTTACCAATGTGAAAAAGTACAATTCAGTAATCTAAATGGTTTTTACCTTCTCTCTTCTCTATAACCCTTATTCCTCACGATCACACTGCCTTAGTCCAGGTTCATATATGGTTACAAATTTCACAACAGCCTATTAAACACGAAATAATCAAATTTTACTAGAGAAGACCCTGAAAGATCAGTTTTGTGATCTTCATCTTAAAAATCTATTTAATATTTCAACTGAACTCTCAAATTCTGAATTTCTAGTACTCTGTTTAAAGGTTTCTGAAATTAGTATTATCTATTCTAGTGCCAAGTAACCTGGACAAGAAGAGCATAAAACACAAAAGCAAAAGTACTGCGAGTGCCAGTTAGAAAATCCCAACCTTATACTTTCTATGTCCTGACTAACAGAACAAAGTATACTGAACAGAAGGAAGTGCCAGAGACAGATTATTGAAAACATAAGATTTACCACTATTTCATGGCTCTATCATAGCACTTAACAATATTACAGTTCTTCCATAAACATCTTACTGACATTCCTTAAGTTACAAACTCTCTTAAACATAATCAGTTTTAACTAACAGAACTCTTCTATCTATCTGATAAAATGTTCTGTAAAATATTCTACATGCTATGGAGTGTACGACTTCTTGTGTGATATATTTGGATTAAATATATATTTAATATATATGTATATATGCATAAATATGTATATGATGTATAAATACATACATATATATATTATAATGTTTCCACATACCATTATAACTACATTCTTTTAGTAGGCAGACATTTGATTAACTATCTTTTTAATTTATTTTTTTTTACTTATTCATTTTATGTCTTGCTCATTGCTCCCCTCCCAGTCATCTGCTCCCACAATTACTTTCCCCACCTGTTCCCCCATCTCCTCTAACTATTAAGTTAAAGATCTGGCACATATAAATGACCAATAAGTAAAAATATACCATATTGAACTTTCTGGACATTTCTTACTCACCAAACTAACTATGAGAGAACATTAGTACCAGTATAGAACCCATTTTCTATTACTAAAATAAAATATTTGATATTGGGTACTTTATAAAAATTAGATTTAGACATCTCAAACTTTTGAAAATTCAGGAACATCAAGCTGGCAGTCTACTCTCGGTTCTCATAAGGAGTCCACAGAAGATGAGTCACAATGACAGAAACACCTGGTAAGACAAGAAATCAAAGCAGTGCAGGCATCAGTCATTCTCTTTTGTAACAACACTTTAATTAAGTAAGCAGTATTCCTCCCAAAGAATATATCAGGAGAAATAACTTCAATGACCTAATTATCTTACTTTACATTTCATCTCCTAAACCTCCTCTAACCTCAGCATTGCTATACCGTGGACCAAGCTTCCAAACCATAAACTATTAAAAGCCACAACCACATTCAAGCAAGAGTAACTGCTAACCAAACCTCAGATGCTGGAGTTCATGACTGAACTCTGAAGCAGAACACCAACGTTTGGAAAGTTCCAGAAAATTCCAAAGTTTGATTCCAATTCCAACCCTTACCAGCTCCAAGATTGTAAACAAATTATGACCTACTCTCCTTTCAAATTCTTCATTCAGAAAAACAGAATCAGTGATGTTTATCATATATGATACAAGGAAACAATGTTCACACAGAACACTGTGAACCACAGAAAGTCACAGCCTCTATTACTACTGCTACTGATAGAAGAAGCAGGAAGAAAGAGAAAAGAAAATGCTAATTCTACTTTGAATGGCAGTAGGCAGTCTCTTCAGAGAATCAGCCATGTCTCTCGTCGTGTTACTCAGGGTGTTGCAGGCACTCAATTAGAAAGATCTGTTTCCTTTTTATGTTCAGTAACAGTGCCCTTGCCGGTTACAGAAAATTCTCTGCCCTTAAAGTATACATAATTAGGTCTAATTTAATTAAGTTAAACCTTTTGCTATGTCTCAAAAAACGAGTAATTGCTGAGCATTTATATATCAATTGCCACTGTCTTTAAAGGAATACTGTGATAATTTTATAATCATGTATGAAATTTAGGTACCTCCAAAATGCCAAGTAATTTTATGACATTCCACAGATAGAAGTAGAGTCTTCCTTGTGTTCATAATTATGAAATTAATGAAACTACTTTAAAATCCATCAAAGTTTCCAAGAAAAGAACAGTTAAAACACATACATTTCAAGTTTGGCCATTGAAAGAAATAGTTAAATATGGGCAAGAATATGAATAGATACTTTCACTATGCAAATTGACAGTAAAGGTACACACACACACACACACACACACACAACACTGTGGTTTTACTATACACACTAACTGGCTAAAATTAAGAACATCTGCAACAACAAAATTTGGAAGAAAATGTAATTGGTGGAATAGCACATATTGGTGAGAATTTAAGTCAGGATGTGGTAAGAATTTGAATTATGCAAGAGAGTGTTTATCTATCATGCATATACTGGGTTCCATCTTCAGTCCTACATAAAGTCAGGATGGGAATGCATGGTGATAATCCTAGCAGCTGGGACATGGTATCATGGAGATCAGAGGCTCAGTATCATCCACTACATACAGATATATGAGGCAATATCTCAAGAGCAAAGTTTAGAACATTTTAATAAGTGAATATATATTTAGCCTGTGATATAGTAATTGTAACTTCCCTGCTTTGAAAATACTAAATGGTCTGCCACCAAAAAAAATTGTAACAATGTTTATAGTAACTTTATGCATGATATACAAAATAAAGCAGCCTAGATATAAAAATAATAAATTAAGCATTGATAAATAAAATAGAATTCCAGTTAATAAGTAAAGAGAAGCTAATACCCAAATGACAAGGGTGCATCTCAAACCACAAGACTTTACAAAAGTGTGCTTGCCATAGTATTATTTATACTGTGTTCTGGAAAAAAGTAATAGTTAACAAACAAGACTAATTATTAGCTCTGTGTGAGAAGGATGGAAGTAGTTGAGGAAAGGCATGGGGAAATCATCTAGGACAGAAGAACTCTCCAGGATCTTATTTGATGATGTACAATTAAGACTTCAGCATTAGAGTTTATGTAACACAAGAAAATGAAGATTAGACTTCTGGTTTCTGGCTGCGCCCAAGACTGAACCACTCCCACAGCCCTCTCTACCCAAATCCCATGGGGAAGAGAGCTGGATTCTCAGAAGAGTGATCAATCCCGAGAGCTCAGAGGAGACTGACACTCCTGCCCACATTCCTTGCCCAAGAGGAACCTGCCTGGTGCCCTCTGGATATGGGAACCTAGGAGCAGAGAGTGGCAGGGCCCTTCCTGTCTCTTCCTGAGCCCAGAGCTGAAAGCCATTCATTAGGAGCACTGATACACCTGAGAGCAGAGGTAAGACCAACTCTCCTGCTCTAAGCAACTCGCCTGGAGGCTTTAGCACTCACAACCCAGAAGCAGTTCTCTGTTCCCAGATCCAGCTGAAAGAAAACAAGTCTACAGTAGTGCTGACACATGGGTTTACAGGAGGGTCAAGCCACTGTCAGAGACAGCAAGACAAGCTAACACAAGAGACAACCTGATGGTGAGAGGCAAGCCCAGGAACCTAAGCAACAGAAACCAAGACTGCTTGGCATTATCAAAGCCCAGTTCTCCCACCAAAGCAAACACTGGATATCAGAAAACAAGATTTGGATTTAAAATCACATCTCATGATGATGATAGAGGACTTTAAGAAGGATATAAATAATAACTCCCTTAAAAAAAAATACAGGACTACACAGGTAAATTAGTAGAAGCCCTTAAAGAGGAAACACAAAAATCCCTTAAAGAATTACAGGAAAACACAACCAAACAGGTGAAGGAATTGAACAAAACCATCCAGGATTTAAAAATGGAAATAGAACCAATAAAGAAATCACAAACGGAGACAATCCTGGAGATAGGAAACCTAGGGAAGAGATCAGGAGTCATAGATGCAAGCATCACCAACAGAATACAAGAGATAGAAGAGAGAATCTCAGGAGCAGAAGATACCATAGAAAACATCGACACAATGGTCAAAGATAATGTAAAACGCAAAAAGCTCCTAGCCCAAAACATCCAGGAAATCCATTACACAACGAGAAGAACAAACCTAAAGATAATAGGTATAGAAGAGAGCAAAGACTTCCAACTTAAAAGGCAAGTAAATATCTTCAACAAAATTATAGAAAACTTCTCTAACCTAAAGAGAGAGAGAGAGATGCCCATAGATGTACAAGAAGCCTACAAAACTCCGAATAGATTAGACCAGGAAAGAAATTCCTCCTGTCACATAATAGTCAAAACACCAAACGCACAACGCAAAGAAAGAGTATTAAATGCAGTAAGGGAAAAAAGGACAAGAGCAAATTCATTTGGAATAACAAAAACCCAGGAGAGTAAAAAATATCCTCAACAATAAAAGATCACTATCCCTGACCTCAAGCAATATTACAGAGAAATAATGATAAAAAAAAAATCTGTATGTTATTGGTACAGAGACAGGCAGGTAGTTCAAAGGAATAGAACTGAAGACCCAGAAGTAATCCCACACACCTATGGTCACTTGATCTTTGACAAAAGAACTAAAACGATCCAGTGGATAAAAAGATAGTATTTTCAGCTGGAGGTCAGAATGTAGAAGAATGCAAGTCGACCCATCCTTATTACCCTGTACAAAGCTTAAGTCAAAGTGGATCAAGGATCTCCACATAAAACCAGATACACTCAAACTAATAGAAGAAAAAGTGGGGAAGACCCTTGAACACATGGGCACAGGGGAAATTTTCCTGAACAAAACACCAATGGCTTATGCTCTAAGATCAAGAATGGACAGACAGAATCTCATAAAACTGCAAAGCTTCTGTAAGGCAAAAGATACTGTCATTAGGACAAAACTGCAACCAACGGATTGGGAAAAGATCTTTATCAATCCTACATCTGATAGAGGACTAATATCCAAAATATACAAAGAACAAGAAGTTGGACTCCAGAGAGCCAAATAACCCTATATAATTCATAGACCACATGGACCTCAAGAAGAAGAAAGACCTAAGTGCCAAAGCTTCAATCCTTCTTAGAAGGGTGAACAGAATACTCTGGAGGAAATATGGAGACAAAGTGTGGAGCAGAGAATTAAAGAAAGACCATCCAAAGACTGTCCCACCTGGGAATTCATCCCATATACAGTCATTAAATCCAGACTCTACTGCAGGAAGGCCAGAAGTGAATGTTGACGAGAACCTGCTAAAGCTGTCTCCTAAGAGGTTCTGCCAGATCCTGAGAAATACAGAGGCAGAAGCTTGCTGCACCCGACCATTGGACTGAACACTGGGTCCAAAATGGAGGATTTGTAAAAAGGACTGAAAGAGCTGAAGGGGTTTGCAACCCCATAGGGAGAACAAAAATATCAACCTTCCAGACCCATCAGAAATCCCAAGGACTAAACCACCAACCAAAGAGCACACATGGAGGGACCCATGGCTCCAGCCATGTATGTAGCAGAGGATGGCATTCTCAGGTGTCAATGGAAGAAGAGGATCATGGTCCTGTGAAGGCTAGATTCCCCAGTATAAGGGAATGCCAGAGTGGGGAAGGTAGTGAGTTGGTGGGGAAGCACCTTCATAGAAGCATGGGGAGGGGAGATGGGAGAGCAGGTTTATAGAAGGGAAACCAGGAAGTAGAATAACATTTGAAATGTAAATTAATTAAAAATATCCAATAAAAGAAAAGAAAAATAACATATAAACAGTGTTTAGACAAATTTTAAGATATTGCCAATTCAGCACAGGAAAAATTTGATGGGATCCAGACACCACTCAAATATTTTGTCACTCCTATGCCAACTATGTGGCTACTTCGAATGTTGCCTGCTGATTAAATAGTAGTGCTATACTCCTGGGTTCCTAGCAGTTTCAACCCCACTCACTGTCTCTACTTGAAGGAAATATTCTTATTGCAAATTATGGCATTTCTGCTAATTGTTTTGATGACCGGGTCTCTAAAATATTTAGTGGAGCATGAGCCTTGTTGCTAACAGAAATTTTCAACAATAAAATAAATGTCCACTTAGTTATATAGGCCTCTTCTAGAAAAAAATGGGGTACAGAGCTAAACAAAACATTCTCAGCTGAGGAATATCAAATGGCTGAAAAAGTACCTAAGGGAATGTTCAACATCCTTAGTCATCAGGGAAGTGCAAATCAAAACAACCCTGAGATTCCTCCTCATGCCAGTCAGAATGGCTAAGATCAAAAACTCAGGTGACAACAGATGCTGGTGAGGATGTGGAGAAAGGTGAACACTCCTCCATTGTTGGTGGGATTGCAGACTGGTACAACTACTCTGGAAGTCAGTCTGGAGGTTCCTCAGAAAATTGGACATTGAACTGCCTGAGGACCCAGCTATACCTCTCCTGGGCATATACCCAAAAGATGCCTAAACATATAACAAGGACACATGCTCCACTATGTTCATAGCAGCCTTATTTATAATAGTCAGAAGCTGGAAAGAACCCAGATGCCCTTCAACAAAAGAATGGATACAGAAAATGTGGTACATCTACACCATGGAGAAGTATTCAGCTATCAAAAAACAATGATTTCATAAAATTCAGAGGCAAATGGATGGAACTAGAAAATATCATCCTGAGTGAGGTAACCCAATCACAAAAAAAGAGAAAAAACCCCACACACACATAAGTGGATATTAGCCCCAAAGCTCAAATTACCCAAGATACAATCCATAGACCACATGAAGCTCAAGAAGAAGGACGACCGAAGTGTGTATGCTTTAATCATTCTTAAAAGAGGGAACAAAAAATTCATAGGAGGGGATATGGAGTCAAAGTTTGGAGCAGAGACTGAAGGAATGGCCATTCAGAGCGTGCCCCACCTGAGGATACAGCCCATATATATACAGCCACCACTACTAGATAATATCTATAAAGCCAAGAAGTTCATGCTGACAGGAACCTGTTATAGCTGTCTCCTGAGAGGCTCTGCCAGAGCATGACAAATACAGAGGCGAATGCTAGCAGCAAACCATTGAACTGAGAACAGAGTCCCTGTTGGAGGAATTAGAGAAATAATTGAAGGAGCTGAAGGGGCTTGCAACCCCATAAGAACAACAATGCCAACCAACCAGAGCTCCTAGGGACTAAACCACCATCCAAAGAGTACACCGCTCCAAAGAGACAGACTCATGGCTTCAGCTGCACATGTGGCAGAGGATGGCATTGTTGGGAACCTATGGGAGGAGAAGCCCTTGGTCCTGCCAAGACTGGAACCCCAGTGCAGGGGAATGTCAGGCAGGGAAGTGGAAATGGGGAGTGGTTGGGGAGGAGAACACCCTTATAGAAGAAGGGGAGGGGAATGGGAGAGGGGGCTAATGTCCAGGAAACCGGGAAAGGGAATAACATTTGAAATTTAAAACAAAATCCAATTTTAAAAAGGAGAAAAGAAAATGAAGACTGTAATAACCACTGGACTCTGTTTCCCTACATGCATTAGGAACTCCGTAGGAAGAAACATACTAATTCATCAATATATTTTGAAATGTATTAAATTTAGATGGCTTAGTACCATCTAAAGCCAGATGGCTTAGTGTGTGTGTCTCATACATTGATATATCTATAAAGATCCCTGGACATGGGTATGTAGATGTTCCCATTGATATTTTTGGGGTTTCCTATATGTTCAACTTTTTCATGGTACAATACTGGATAAAATTTTACTGTAAATTGTATTAGCTTTATTCTTAATTCAATTATAATCCAAATGACAATTTCCTTGATATTGGTGGTAGGCCAGTATTAATTCATCCTATATGTAACTTTACAATTAATTACATTTTTAAAAGAAGAAATAAATATGTTGAATTGAAGCCTAAACTGAGACAGATATTTTACATGGTATATGGTCAGTGAAACTGATACAATAGAAGAGGAAAGGTATGCTTTTCCAGTACTTAAAGCCCTCCAAATACCAACACACCTATCTCTTTGACAGCATATGGCGATCTTGTATTCAGTACATATGAGTACATACCATTGACAGATTAAGCAAGCCAACTTCAGAGTTAGTACTACTAATTAACACTACTTTTAAATGATTATGTGAATTAGGTTCTAAAATGAAATTACTTTTACAAAGTGACAAAGTTAACATTTTCGTCTTAGGATATTATAATCTATTCAACAACCATGACATAGTAAAACTTCATGAATGGTGCAAAACATATCTAATATGGATCAATTTTATCTTCATTTTCCACTGCCATGCTAATTTATTGTGAATTTGCTCTATGTTCAATACATATGAGGGAATCAAAATTTAGTTCTGTTATCTTGGGACTCTTATTACAAGACTGAAAGTAAATTATAAATGTATAAATTAAAAATAGAAGAATCCAGTATCCTGCACTCAGAGAAATAGATGGCAGAATTGAATGCAACAGGACCATCAGATCACACAAAATAAAAAACATTTATTGACAAGTTTACAAACTTCTTTAAAAATATTTAGTATGAATGATTATTAAGAGAAATATGAATTTGGGGCTTTTTTCTCCTTACTCACAAACTCAAGAAGCCATGCTGAGAACAATGTAAAAATAACTGTTTCTTTAGTAACACAATTTCCTTTTTGCAGAATATTTGCCCACCTTGATTTCTATATATGACCCAGGCATTAGCTTTTCTCAAGAAAGGATCAGTCCCAACTCTTTATGACGTAGACGGTGTTTTCTTTTTAGTACACTGCTCAAAAATAAGGTATGGATATGTTAAATGGGATTTGTCACTCTGTCATAAAACAGAAGTTACGTCTCCTATATAGACCTGAAGAAAGCTATAAAAATTGGCCAAAAGTATACCAACTCTTAAGTTTCTGCTCAAAGGCTCCAGACTATGATATGGCGCCCATACAAGTCAGGAACAACAAAGGTCTCAAAATCAAATCTGGAGATCAATTAAAATCCAAGCACAAGTAGGCAGCCAGTATATTTTTAAATCGAACTATTTTGTTAGTGTATGGGGGAAATACATTAAAAACGGAATTCTACTTTTTAAAAAAGACTATTTCTGAAATTTCTGTCATATCTCTATGAGAATGTCAGGACTTTCCTGTTCTAAATAATCTTGATTTTGCAATAGAATGCTAATTTTGCTGTTTCATTTTTCTAATGCCTATAAGAGATCAAAAGTCATTATTATTAGTTAATTTATCAATGAGATTACAAAAAGATTCAGGTGCTTCAAAAGGAAGTAACGTCTTCTTGTCCCATTATTGTATTGGTTCAAAGACATCACTGAATAGGGAGCCATTGGGTCAAATTAATTAAGCCAAAATAAATAGCCACAATCCATCTGAGGCACAGTATGCAAGCCCAGCAACACAGGAAGTGTATGGAACAGGCCACTGCATCCAGCCTTGCTGATCTCCATTAAAGTAAGATTATTTAAAAAAAAATAGGTCAAAACTTGCAAGATAAGGAGCTTAATTGACAGCATGAAGGAGGATGGCACGTGACTAAACTGTGTGATATGAAGGTTGCAGGATAAAAGAAACAATTTAGGTGAAAAAATAAACTGATAGAAAGTCCCCAAAAGGAAAATACTAGGTCAGGGAATATGCCTCGGAAAACATTACAATAGAAATTGCTCTTTTAACTTAAAAAATATAAGCATATGTGATAGTTTTGCTTGTTTTAACAAAGATTTTTGACAACAAAATGCTAATTTAATTTGACATGGAATTTTCACTTTTCTCACACAAGGATTCAAACGTGAAAAAAATAAAAATGTTTATGTATAAGATATTAGCAGATTGACCGCCTCCTCTGACTATTACTGTTACAAATGTATAGATGAGTGAGGATAGTATAGATAATGTAGAGATGAGTAAGGTAGTACAGAAGTTGCCAAAGGGAGGAAAGGGGAAGCAGAAAGTGATGTAATTATATTTTAATTAAAATGTATAAAATAAAATTCAAAACAATGTTAGCAGAACTCCATTGAGTAAATAAGCTCCATTTTATCAATTTTTTTTCAGTTAAATTCTTTCAAAGACTACTTAATAGTCATGAAAATAAAATGCAACCACATGCAATTCATACAAAACAACAGAGAGAGAGACAGAGAGAGAGAGAGAGAGAGAGAGAAATAGAAATCAAACTCTTAAGCATAGATACTAAAGACTAAAGGTAAAAGGTAACTTGGTGCCATTTTAGACATGTTAAATTTGTATTTTCTTATGCATATATGCCTTTTTAAGCAGAACAATTTAAAGACACATCATGGGGTTCTCATTACCTTTGAACAGAATTAATGTTTACTTTAAGAGCAGGGTCTTATCAATACTCACTCAGGGGCTCTTAAACACATAACAATCTGAGGTACAGCCCAGTGAAAAACAGCATTCTAAATAGCTAAATGGTTTCTCTAATCTCATTTTGAAAGTCTTCCCTTTCCTCCTTATCTTGGAGACAGAGAGAAGCCAGGCTCGGTGCCCCAGTTCTAACAATCACCTCATCTGGGGTGATGCTCTCTTCATTCCCCGTACTATATTTAGATAATATCTTTTCATTTTCCCCTAATTGTCTTATTTTCCTACTCTCAAAAGCCACTTCAAATCATTTCAGAAATAGGCACAATGTAAATGCTAAATAGCAGGAGTTTTCAAAAGTTCTAAAATGTTTGAAAATCTTAAGAAACTCTCAAGTGCCCTAAATTGAGCCTTTCTGAGCCAGGTGGGATAGCAGGTCTCTAATCCCAGCCCTGGGAATACAAAGGCAGGAGGATTGCTATACCTGCGACACAAAATTGATCTACCCAGCAAGCTCCAGGACAGCTAGGACTACACAGTAAGAACTTGTCTCAAAAATCCAAAAATAAATAATAAATAGATTGCCTTTAAGTTTAAAATTTTCCTAAGAAAATTTTGCAAAATATGTAGGATAATAAATAGTGATATAATCACTAGTAAAGTAGCATTGAGTAAGTAACTGAAGGGAAAATTATGGACTGTCACTTATACTAGAATGGACATTCTACACAACACGCACACACACACACACACACACACACACACACACACACACACACGCAGGCATTTTTTTCATTTCTAAGTCCCCATTTTTAAGATCAAGTTTGGTCTCATTTTGGCTTCTCCGTTTTGTTATTAACACTCTCTAGCCTCAATACCAACATAACTTAGTTCTGGCATTGATTTCTTCTGGAGTAGCAAAGATGTAATTATACTGTGAATCATTTTGTCTTTGTTTAGTGATATTTCTAATAAAAGAATAGTAGAAAAGATTTGAATATGGATTTAAGCTTACATTTTAAATCTAAATTGACAGAGGAGGAGGTTTATGTCATGTTTTATAAATTATTTATTTTCAGGCATGATTAACCCAACAGAACAATATAAAGTTCTATCCATATATAACTGCTGCTCCTGGATTTATGAGTATGTCATTTTTTTTAGAGTGTAAAATTTTAATTTCATTCCCTACTTTGTATCTGAAAATAAATTTGCTAAACGTGGGGAAAACTCATCATCATTCATCATTCAGTTCTTTTCTTTGAATAGAAGAATTCCAGTCTTTATACCCATGCAAGAGAAATGCTTCCGTGTAGACATGTAATACTTTGATATGTTCTGTGTTTGAACTCACAATCTAAACTATGCATTTTAGCTTGGGTTCTTGTGATAAAATATTTTTTGAGAAAATCTACTGAATTGGGAAAGGGTTTATCTTAGCTCTCAGTCCCAGAGAGCCCATCATAGCAGAGAAGTCATAGCAGCAAGAGCTTGCAGGAATTGATCATCCCACAACCATAATCAGGACACAGAGCAATGAATGCACACATGCTTGCTCTGCTCACTTCTACACTCAGATTGTTAAAACCCCTGGCTGGGAAATGGTTTCTTATAAGAACAAAAATGTCATTACATTCCACTATCTTTGCATATATATTATAGGTCTCAGCATAGTCAAACAACATTTAATGTTTTATGTTGTTATATTGATTTTCTATTAATTTATATGACTCAGTATATAAACACAAAGATACACACACACACACACACACACACACACACACACACACACACACACACACACACGGGATTTATTAGAGCAGCTTACAGGCATGATTCAAGAAGTCTAACAATGCCTGTTGTTAACCGTACAAAACTGAGTGTCTCATCATTCCCAATCTGGTGCTGGAGTCTGAGTAAAGCCCTAGAAAAATGCCAGTTTTCAATCTGCATTGGAATCCCAAGAAGGTAGATTCTACAAGCAGTGAAAAGAAAATGGCTCAGGATAAATGAACTTTCAGTGAGAATGAGGGCACACAGACAGGAAGCAGAAGCTTCCTTCTTCCTTACCCTTTTATCTGGGCTTCCTTGAGAAGCTGTGTTCCAGATCTAGGGCATTTCTTCCTACCTCAAATGATCCAGATTTAGAATGGATATCCCACTTCACGTAATCCAACTGAAAGACCAAAATAACAGGTTATTTTTTGAGTCAACTGCTAACAAATAAGTTATGAGTTGCTTTAAATTTGCAATGTAGAAGAACCAACATTGAAGCTATTAATTCTTGCTAGTTATTTTCTCTGCTGGCTTCTGGTGAATCATCACTATCAATTTTTAGCTAAAGTACAAGAAAGCCTAATCTGATGTAAGTATACAATTATTGGCTTTGATCATTTTGCAACTCAGATTTCCTGTTTTAATTTAAGGTTTTGGGGTTGGAGTTGTGTTGCTGTAAAATTATAAAAAAAAGGCTGTCTTTTATCCCACACTAGATCTAGCACCGTAGTGCCCCAAGATATCTGGTAGATATCTTCATCTCTGTCAGCAAAGCATCTCACCTGCTCTGCTCCATCCCATATCACAGAGAAGCTGATGGCTTCTCTCTGAGCCTGGCAACAATCTCTCTACCCATCTAGTTCCCAAGGCAGGTTACCCCCATGCCAGTCATACACATGTCTCCAGCCACCACATACTCTCTTGAATTCAATTAAATCACCACATGAAAGAACACACAACACAATAACCTCTGATCCAATTGATAAGATATAATTACCTACCTAGACATACAAAGCCCTGTACACATCCATCCTTTAAGAATATTCATAACAGACTGTAAATGTGAAGAGAGGAATCTTAACATCAGCCTCCATATTCTCTCTGCTGCTTCCTCTTCTTGCTTCTCCTGACTTGCTTAGACTTATTTCTTATAACATCCATGACCACCCTCCTGTGGATGGCACAACCCCTGGGTGATGGACCCACCTACATCAATTATTAACTAAGAGACAAGAGCAACAACAACAACAAAACAAACAAACAAAAACGTCACATAGGGTTGGCCATAGGCCGGTCTGCTGGGAACATTTTTCAATCAGTCATGCTCCTGCCCAATGTCAAGTTGACATAAAACTAGCCAGCACAGTTATTTATTCCTCTCGTTCATGTATTTGCCTTAGTAGTTTAGGTATCCCTAAACTGATACAGTTTAGTTTCCCCCTCTGTATTGCATGCCTTCTTTTCTAGTGAAACTTGTACTTTTTGTGTTTGCCTACTACTAGTTATCATCTTTCCAGTTCCTATATAAGACCCCTTTACACAGTTTTAAGACTAGTATGGTAGTGATGGATTCCAGGTTTTGTTTGTCATGCAAAGATTATTTCTTCTGTTTTATGAGGGGTAGTTGTGAAGGATCAATATTCTTAATTAACATTTTTATTTTTAGAAAGCTTCCTGTAACATTTCTTTTGAGAAATCTACTGTCAGTCAAATGAGAATTTTCTTATATATATCTTCTGAGAAGGGGAATCCCCTTGGGTTACCCAACCTGGCACATCAAGTTACTATAGGACTAGGCCCATAAAGCAAGGATGGACATCTAAATTGGACATTGTAGCACCATATGGTTATGGGAGCTAAATAAGATCTCATAGAATACATAAACTGTGTTCAAGAGGCTAATCTGGAAAGAAGATCCCAAGGGGCAGATCCACTGAATCCTTTCTGCTTTTCAGAGGATAATATTTCTTTTCTGTTATTTGCCAGAGAAATTTACTATTACAATAATGAATTCTGAGGTACAATCTCTTTCTTACTCTTCACCCACTGGGAAGAGGCTGAAGGGACTTTTCTTGGATCAGGTTAACCTTCACTAGAGAGATGGAATAAAAGATACCATAAAGTTTACTTCCCTAATTACTATGGCCATTGTGCATTTCTATGAGCCAACATAGCTTAAGTATAGGTTGGGGATTTGCCTCAAATGTTCCAACAGATTTTGGTGTGTGTGTGTGTGCGTGCACGCGCGTGTGTGTGTTTTGTTTAGTTATTGTTGTTTGTTTTTCTTAATTTTTTAGAATTACTGTTTGTTTTTCTGTTCTTAAGAGGGGATATATTAGACCCTTGAATACAACTTGCTGATGGGACTTCTTTAGTTTTGAGATTTTTAACTATATCCACTCACCTCAAAATACAATTTATAAAATCATGCTGTTAATACTTCAATTTCCATGCCTTCGTTGATATGTAATTTTAGAAAAGTTCTTTAATCTCATTGTGCCTCATTTTTTTTAATTTTCAGAATGGGGATAATAATGATACATGTCTTCTAAATTAGTAAAGATACTGAGTAAATAAAGTACTACAAGAAGTATTTAGAAGTTAGCAAGCACTGTGTTAGCTTTATTGGCTTTTTTTTTTTTTTTTTGTCTTATTCATTGTATTAAGAACCCTTGATTGGTTGAAGAATACTTGTAATAAATCCACTTATCAAATTGACTTCACTAGACAAGTAGATTAAATTCTCCTTAAAAAGTAGATAAATGAGAGATGTTTGTTAATAGAATTCTAAGTTTTGATTACCCTGACCATTTTTGTATCAGTCTTATTAAAAGCAAACAAAGCACTAGAACTTCTTTGAGATTTTTTACAGTAGATACCCTAACCAAGAAATGTCAAATTGAAATGCCACAGTAAATGAGTAAATTGCCCCATCCTTAGTGAACAAAATGATCCTAGCACATTTGACTTGGAGTTTCAACTGAATAACTCTTAGTTTCTTTTAAAAGGAGATAGTAAAACTGCCCACTGAATCGTAGTTTGCTTGGTCAAAGGTTTCATGCAGTAAAATGTAGTCATAAAAGTTCAAAGTAATTAAGACTCAGATCCAAAGCTCATCAATCTGAAAAGAAAACACCCACAAACTGTTTTCTAAAATTTTGCTACATTTTTAAGAGAATACATCTTGGTTTATGCTTCATGGTGCTACCTATTGAAACTCAACAACCATCTGAAGCCCAACAATGACAAAAAAGCATAATTAAATAAAACTACTAGTACTAGACTAATGGTAACTGACATTTTTGTTAGTTTTTTTAATGAATATTATTTACTTAGGCCTGTTTTAAAAAAAATAACAGTTTTGTATTATAAATATTTCATTTTAATTTAAAAGTTTATCAAGGTAAACTTATTTCTTATCATTTGATTTTTTTAATACATCCATTATTTCTATCCTCTGTTACTTTTCCTGAATAAATCATTCCCACAGTTTTCTTCTAATGTCCCAGTTCGGAATTATTTAATGAAGTAGTTATTTGTAGGTGATTATATTAGTTACTTTTCTGCTTCTCTGATTATACCTACATTGCAAGATAACTTAGAGAAGAAAGAATATAGTTGGGCTTATGGTTCTGGAGGGATGAGTCCATCAGCTTGAGGAAGCCTGGCAGCTACCAATAGGCATGGCAACAGGAAGTTGTGTGCTCTCATCTTCAAACACAAGCATAAAGCAGAGAGAGAACTAACTAGAAATGACATACAAGCATTTTAAATTTTATTTGTTAATTTACATTCCCATTGCAGCTTCCCCTCCCTCCACTCTTCCCAGTCCTTCCCTCTCCCCTTCCCTCAACCCATTCTCCAGTCCTCCTCTTCTCCTCAGAAAAAGGGAGCCCTCCCACGGATATCCGCCAGCCTTGGCATATCAAGTAGGAGACGCCTTTCCTCATATGGCTAGATAAGACAGCCCAGTTAGGGGAAACAGACTAAAGGGTATCAACAGAGTCAGAGACAGTCCCTGCTCCTGCTGTTAGGGGTCCACATGAGGAGTGAGCTGTGCAACTGTCACACATATGCAGAGGGCCTAGGAGTGACTCATGCACGCTCTCTGTTTGGCGGTTCAGTCTCTGTGGGTGAGTTGATTCAGTTGGGCTTTTGTTTGTTTTGCTTTGTTTTGTTTTGTTTTGTTTTGTTGAGTAGTTGTTGCTGCTGCTACTGCTACTGTTTTTGCGCAGGGGGTGGGGGTTGTTTGGGTTTTGTGGGGTTTTATTTGTTTGTTTGTTGTGTGGTTGTAGTGTCCTTGACCTCTCAGGCTCCTTCAATCCTTCCTCCTGATCTTTCACGAGATTCCCCAAGCTCCACCTAATGTTTGGTAGTGGGTCTCTGCATCTGTTTCTCTCACTTTTTTTTTTTTATTTATTAACTTGAGTATTTCTTATATACATTTCGAGTGTTATTCCCATTCCCGGTTTACGGGCCAACATCCCCCTAACCCCTCCCCCCTCCCCTTCTTTATGGGTGTTCCCCTCCCCATCCTCCCCCCATTGCCGCCCTCCCCCCAACAATCTAGTTCACTGGGGGTTCAGTCTTATCAGGACCCAGGGCTTCCCCTTCCACTGGTGCTCTTACTAGGATATTCATTGCTACCTATGAGGTCAGAGTCCAGGGTCAGTCCATGTATAGTCTTCAGGTAGGGGCTTAGTCCCTGGAAGCTCTGGTTGCTTGGCATTGTTGTACATATGGGATCTCGAGCCCTTCAAGCTCTTCCAGTTCTTTCTCTGATTCCTTCAACCGGGTCCTATTCTCAGTTCAGTGGTTTGCTGCTGGCATTCGCCTCTGTGTTTGCTGTATTCTGGCTGTGTCTCTCAGGAGAGATCTACTTCCGGCTCCTGTTGGCCTGCACTTCTTTGCTTCATCCATCTTGTCTAATTGGATGGCTTGCTGATGCAGCCTCTCAGATGACAGTCATGATAGGTACCTGTCTGCAAGCACAGCAGAATATCATTATTGTGTCGGGGTGGGCTCTTTTTCACGGCATGAGTCCAAGCTGGGCCAGTCATTGGTTATCTTTTCCTCCAATTTCTCCTCCACCTTTACCCTGCACCTCTTGTAGGCAGAACAAACTATGGCCTGAAGGTCTTATGACTGGGTTGGTGTCCCAGTTCCTCTATGGGAAGTCTTTTCTGGTTACAGGAGATGGCCATTTCAGGTTCCATATTCTCCATCCCTAGGAGTCTTAGGTAGGGTCACCTTCATAGATTCCTGGGACTTTCCATTGTCCTAGGTTAACTCACAAAACTTACCTCCAGTGACATACTACATCCAGTAAGGCCATACCTTCTAAACCTCCCCTAGTCAGTGCCACCAACTGGGGATCAAATGCTATTAAACGTTATCTTTTCAAATAAGACAAGAAAACACTTATGTGATAAATATATGTTTCTAGCTTGGGTTTTCCAGGTTAGTATTGCATTTATTATTTACAAAAATATATGGTGCTCTTGAATGATACATACATAATAATGACCACTTCACTGAAATTAAGATGTGTATGCTTCAAGCATTTAAAGATGAACTATATATACATATATTAAAGATTTCCATAAATTATATATAAAACATTAGGGTCTGCTCAGTGAAGTATGTCAGTATACAAAAAAAGTTACTTTTAGTACATAAATTGAACCAAGTACAATTGATTTTAAATGATCAATTGAAGGATATTATCTATTTTACAATATTACCTGTAGTTAATAAATTATTAAACTTGTAATAGAAAAGAACTTACACATTTTAAAAATATTTATTTTTATTTCATATATAGGTGTGTGTGTGTGTGTGTGTGTGTGTGTGTGCGTGCGCATTTATAACCATGCACAACAAATGTGTGTTTGGTGTCCATGAAGCTCGAAAGAGAGCACCAGACATTCTAAAAATGATGTTACAGGTGAGATCCATCATGCAGAAGGGTGGTAAGGATTAAAACCTGACCAAGTCGAAAGACCAATCAGTTCTTTTAAACTCTAGCCCACAGCAACCATATAGCTTAAATTTCCATAAATACTAAGTTTTTTTGGTTTTGAGGGGGGAAAGTTTATGTGTTCACATTTCAAATGTTATCCCCTTTCCAGGTCTACCCCCATCCCCCCTTCCCCTGCTTCTGTGAGGATGTTCATCCTCCCATTCACCCACACCCACTTCAACACCCTGTCATTCCCCTACAATGGGGAAACAAGCCTTCACAGAACCAAGGGCTTCTCCCCTATTGATGCCAGAAAATGCCATCCTCTGCTACACATGCAGATGGGGTCATGAGTCCCCGTAAGTGTACTCTTTTGTTGGTGGTTTAGTTTCTGGAAGCACTGGGGGTTCTGGTTGGTTGATATTGTTCATCCTATGGGGTTGCAAACCCCTTCAGCTCCTTCAGTTCTATCTCTAACTCCTTCATTGTGGTCCCGGGGCTCAGTCTGATGGTCAGCTGCAAGCATCTTAATCTGTATCAGTAAGGCTCTGGCACAGCCTCTCAGGAGACATCCATATCTGACTCAAGCAAGCACTTCTTGGCATTAGCAATAGTGACTGGGTTTGGTGACTGCCCAAATGTGATGGATCCCCAAGTGGAGCAATCTCTGGATGGCCTTTCCTTCAGTCTCTGCTCCACTCTTTATCCCTATATTTTCTCCTGTGAATATTTTGTTCCTCCTTCTAAGAAGGACTGATGCATCCACATTTTGGTCTTCCTTCTTCTTGAGCTTTACATAGTCTATGAATTGGATCTTAGGTATTCCAAGCTTTTGGACTATCTACTTATCAGTGAGGGAATACTATGTGTGTTCTCTTGCAACTGGGTATCTCACTCAGGATGATATTTTCAAGTTCCATCCATTTGCCTAAGAATTTCATAAAGTCATTGTTTTTATTAGCTGTGTAGTACTCCATTGTGTAAATGTACCCCATTTTCTGTATCCTTTCCTCTGTTGAGGGACATCTGGGTTGTTTCCAGCTTCTGGCTATTATACATAAGGCTGCTATGAACATAGTAGAGCATGTATCCTGGTTATATGTTGGAGCAGTTTTTGGGGATATGCCCATGAGTGGTATAGCTCGGTCCTCAGGTAAACCCTATATCCAATTTTCTGAGAAACTGCCAGACTGATTTCCAGAGTGGTTGTACCAGCTTGCAATCCCACCAATAATGGAGGAGTGTTCCTTTTTCTCCACATGCTTGCTAGAATCTGATGTCATCTGAGATTTTGATATTAGCAATTCTGACTGGTATGAGGTATAATCTCAGGGTTGTTAAGATTTGCATTTCCCTGGTGACTAAGGATATTGAACATTTCTTTACATGCTTCTCATCTATTTGAAATTCCGAAGTTGAGAATTGTTTGTTTAGCTCTGTACCCCTTTTTAATAGGATTATTTGGTTCTCTGGAGTCTAACTTCTTGAGTTCTTTGAATATGTTAGATATTAGCCCTCTATCAGAATCTGTGGGTTGCTGTTTTGTCCTATTGACAGTGTCCTTTGCCTTACAGAAGCTTTGCAATTTTATGAGGACCCATATGTCAATTCTTGATCTTAGAGCATAATCCATTGGTGTTCTGTTCAGGAAAGTTTCTCCAGTGCCCATGTAATTGAAGTTCTTCCCCACTTTCTCTTCTATTAGTTTCAGTGTATCGGGTTTTCTGTAGAGGTCCTTGATCCACTTGGATTAGATCTTCATTCCAGGGATGCAGGGATGGTTCAATGTGTGGAAATCCATCAATGCAATCCACTATATAAACAAACTCAAAGGAAAAAAAAACATGATTATCTTATTAGATGCTAAGAAAATATTTGACAAAATTCAGCACCCCTCATGAAAAAAGTCTTGGAAATATCAGGAATTCAAGACCCACACCTAAACATAGTAAAAGCAATATACAGCAAACCAGTAGCCGAAATCAAACTAAATGGAGAAACTTGAAACAATCCTATTGACATCTGGTGCTAGACAAGGCTGCCCATTCTTTCCCTACCCATTTAATACAGTACTTGAAGTCCTAGCAAGAGCAATTAGACAACCAAAAGAGGTCAAAGAGATACAAATTAGAAAGGAAGAAGTCAAAATGTCACTATTTGCAGATGATATTTTAGTATATTTAAGTGACCCCCAAAATTCTACCAGAGAACTCCTACACCTGATAAATAGCTTTAGCAACATGGCTAGATATAAAATTAACTCAAGCAAATCAGTAGCCTTCCTCTACTCAAAGGATAAACAGGATGAGAAAGAAATTAGGGAAATGAAACCCTTCACAATAGTCATAAATAATATAAAATACCTTGGTGTGACTCTAATCAAGCAAATGAAATATCTGTATGGCAAGAACTTCAAGTCTCTGAAGAAGTAAATCGAAGATCTCAGAAGACGGAAAGATATCCCATACTCATGGATATAGTATAAATGGCCATCTTGCTGAAAGCAATCTACAAATTCAATGCAATCCCCATCAAAATTCCAACCCAATTCTTCATAGAGTTAGAAAGAGCAATTTGCAAATTCACTTGGAATAACAAAAAACCCAGGATAGCGAAAATTATTCTCAACAATAAAAGAACTTCTGGGGGAATCACCATCTGTGACCTCAAGCGGTATTACAGAGCAATAGTGTTTAAAAAAAAAAAACTGTATGGTATTGGTACAGAGATAAGCAGGTAGATCAATGAAATAGAATTGAAGACCCAGAAATGAACCCACACACCTATGGTCACTTGATCTTTGAAAAAGAAACTAAAACCATCTAGTGGGAAAAAAAAAAGACAGTATTTTCAACAAATGGTTCTGGTTCAACTGGTTGTCAGCATGTAGAAGAGTTACTAAGTTAAGAGTTATTATTTTTAGTATCCAAATCTCTCCACAGTTTCCCAAGACTTGTCATTAGCAAAAACACTGTCCACACAACTGAACCTTCAAAAATCCCCATCTACCTGCAAGGAATCAGCAGTCAAGTCATTAGTGCAGTCTCATGTTTTACCTTTTCAGTTCATGGAGAAGGGATAGGAAAGGCAGGATGTTGAGTGTGAAGGATGAGGGAAGGAACTGGCAACTCCATTGATTAAATAATAACATGAATTACCAAAGATAATCAATATCATCACCCTACCTCCCATTTCTAATGCTTTCTCACCCACCTACCCTGGGAATTTTCCAATAATTTTGGCCAGTCATGGATTTTAGAGTCTACTGTGGAGTGCTTAAAGGTCTCGTCTACCTCTGCATGGACCCCAATTCAAATGCATAGTGATTAAATAGAATAAATACTTATTACTTTCACAAAACCATAGAATGGAAAGAAAATGAACATGCAGGTGCCCTCTCAGCCTCCTTTAAATTCTGAATTATAAATGCTTTAATTTAAAACTCACAGGGAAGAGGCTCACATTCAGAATGCTGTGCTAATGGTGAGCACATAGGAGAGTCTACAGCTATTTCTTTACTTTTCAGCAACTTCTTGATTGATGTTAGCATATTAGCCCAGGAAACCAAAGTTTACAGCAAGAACAAAATAGTTTTGCTGTCAGTTACCCTACTCCATCCCTAAAAGGAGCGGCAGTAGAATTATAGTATTGAAAGTGCTGAGGAGAAAACCTGTTTCTCATCTATAAAGCTTCTTTTAAGGCTTTCTTATTTAAAACAGCATATTATCAAGGCTGAGCTAACTGCCTTTTGGCAACTAATTTAAAGGAAGATATTTCATTTGCTAGGATCTAAGTAATGTTTACCGCAGTGTTTACATTTAACATTCTGTAGTTATTTAACAGTTCTTTTTTGTCATGTTGAGATATTGGTTTTCATTTTCTTTTAATTTTGAGCAGCACAATTCTAAAAGCCCTTTTACTAAGCTTTCCAGAACTGACTGTCCATTTGCTGAGAATTTGTTAACCAAATACACAGAATAAAATCGTGAACTCAGGGTGAAATAAGGACTTAAGAATTACGAAATGTTGAGTTTTTCCACCGGTGAAATAAACATGTAAATTTTAATTGCCAAAGTTAATAATAAAATGTATCATTGACATTTAACTGGTCTTTAATTTTCTGAATGTGCTAATGGAAACTTTGACCCAAATTTTATTACAGCCATAAAATTAACAAAGAGAGTTAGCAAAAAGAATTACCAAAGATAAGATATAACTCCTCGTTTCTATTCTTTAAAGGAGGAAATGCATGTGCTTTGTCTAATTAGTCTTCCCATCCATGTGTAACGCACTGTCTGATGGGTATGCATTATAACTGAGCAGTCCACACCAGGGCCTGTGCTGTCAGAAAGCAGGGTCTTCATGATGGAGTTCTCCATGAGAATATCAGAGTTATAGCTCCACCTCCACCAGCATTTATTCTTTAAGAATTCCTTAAAACTTATGCTGAAATGTTTTCAGAAATAAAAATTTCATCTCAGCAACAGATTCCCTTGGCATCAGTGCTGCAAGGAAACATGGACTCCAGAATCAGAGTTCTATCTGGCTGGACTGAAAATACAGTCAAGGCAGAAAGCAGAGTGAAAGGTGATAGGATGCATAGGTTAGTCTGAAAAAGCTGCAGTACCAAGGCAGAATGGAGAGCAGGGAAAGATGTGTGGAGACTATTATGAGAAAGAAGCAGACTTAAGTTCAATTGTATGTACTTATTCTATTTGTGCATGTGAGTAGACAACACAAGAGCCCTGGAATACATGTGGACAGCAAAGGGCAGCTCTGGGTTAGTTCTCTCCTGTCACCTGGTGAGATCCAGGGGTCAAACTCGGTCATCAGGCACAAATGGAAGCAGTTCTGCCTACTGAACCAAGGCTCTGAAACTCCTTGAATCCATTCACTCAATTGAATTTAAGTATTAATTCAGTACTGACCTTTTCTTCTGGAAGATTTAATACATTCAAAATTCTTGGGAATATTTAATACTTAATTTCTAAAGGAAAACAAACTATTATTATTGATATTTCAAATAAAGTTACAATTTCATTTTATTTTTATCTAATTTGTACTCAAAATATTATAGACTTACCCTTGTAAAATGTCTACAGGGTTTCAAAATTCAAATGCATATGAATGAATGTGTGTGTCTAATGTCATGCTGTTTGAGAAGGGTAACACTAAACTTAATGTCCTAATAAAGTAACCTTTTTGTCTTAATTGCTAAAATTAAGTTTTCAGTATCATGTCTGAGAAGTTATCTACACATCCAGTGATACAGAAATATAACTGCATTTTAATCTATCATGGGAATTATCTCATAGACAAATTTGATAGCAAATATACATTCTGAAAGGAGAAATTATTTGAGGAACGTACTTTATTAACACAGAAAAATGTTTGCCCTTTTAACACATAGGGAATAAAAAATCTTTTGCATAAAATATCACCTGTAATAATTCAACTTTACAAACTCCCTCTCTGAGTGAGATGCATTTTACTTAGATTTTCACTGTAGCTCATTGACTTACTAGTAAGAGTTCAACAGAATCATCAATGGCACACAAATATGCATGATATTTCTTTGTATTATAGTATTATTTCAGTGACATGTAATGGACTTGCTTATAGAATTTTGGTTAATCTCATTTCTAAATTTTTTTGGTGCCGAATGAATCTCTGATAAGGCAAAAGCTATATGAGCATATGTATGCATAGAGACCATACATCTACATGCATATCTTAAGAAAATACCCAGTAGGAAATCACTGAAGCCAGTTTCCTGAAATCCTAATGAGACAGCAGACAATGCTTAAACACTAGGAATACATTAGAGAAGTGAGCCAGTCTGTCTGTTCCAATAAACAACCTGAGGCAGAGGTGCTGCTATTGACAGTTGGGAGCTTTGGGGTCTTGAGACACAAATGCTGTCTTTCAAAGGAGCCCAGCTGTCACTCCATCCCATCTGCAAAGCCGATTAAGCTGTTCAATATTGCTCCACCAAGCTGTGGGTAATTATCTTCTCCACAATGGTTTTCAGTGGAAATGAGAATCATTTAAAGTTGTACTTTTCAGTAGGAAACAGTAGCTACACTTTCTACCTAGGGGTGAGAGGGTGTATCTGGCCCATGAAACCCTCATATTCCTTCAGTTCTGATTCAATCACCACACGGCTAATCTATAAGTAATTTTTTTTTGTTTTGTTTTGTTTTTTTTTACTTTATGCAATAAACAACATGGACAGGCACACTTACTACCTTTGAAGACACACTTGGATTAGTAGTATTATTTAATAATGGCTGGTATTTTTAAAAGACCGATAACCATATTTGCTGAGGAAAATAAATTCATAAATGCTCAAATCAGGAGGTGTATAATTACAGACGTAGAGACAAAGCTTTATGTTTTAAACCTTCAGATGCATAAGGAACTCATTATACTGACCTACATCACAAACTGCAAAACCTGTATTAATCACTTTCTGTGAACCAAGATTTTAAATGGACAGGATATCAGTGTTGCTTCCAAAAGAGATTTCTGCACTCAGTGAACATTAAGATTCATAATTTCTGTAATGTGTGGTTCTGTCCATGAGTAACTTACTTGCTGCAGCCAAAGTCAGTGACAGGTTTGACACAAGCCATAAAAGAGGCATCTGTGTGACTAACCACCTAGCACGCACACTTTCTCGGTGGCTGAGTGCCAAGATTTCATCTGGGTGGTTGGCCTCAGACCCAGATGGTGTTGCTGAAGCGGTTCCTAGAGGCTCTGAAAGACTCTCTGACTCCATCTCCTTATTGATTTTGAAGTCCCTTCCCTTCTTATCCATCCCACCTGAAGTCGCTGCTTTCTTTCCAACCCCCAAGGCAAGACCATGGACGACTAGAACTAAAATGTTTAAGATTCCAAAGGGCAATGACACAGAAAGGAGGCACTATCTTCTTCTGGATTTTCATGAAATGTCATTTAAGCACGGATTTAGCTCCCAGACAAAGCACAAGTTATGTTCCTCCTATCAAATAACTACTGCCATTGCAGACCCAAGTAACAAAATTTTCTCTGAAGAATTTTTCCCCATCTTACCCTGTAATAGAAAAACCCTACAAAAAAACAAGTTAAAGAAAATAAAGTTAGACAAAAGACCATGTCTAAAAATATATGCTTTCATCTTGAACATGCTTTAGGGAAATGGGACACAACTTCAACCTTATAATATCTGTGTGCTTAGAAACAAACCAGATGCATAAGAACACATCCATGGCTGGTACTAAAATGAAAGAAGAATGTCTCCTAGGGGCTGTCATAAAGACAAAAGTGTGCAATGTAACGAACACTCAGTGACGACAGCCTTACAGTAAACTCAGTGGGTATCAAGGATCTGCATCTCACATCACTCAGTATAAACTAACAGCAGGCTGTCTCTTCACAACTTAGTAAGCACCCTCTCAAGAGAACAAGAGTATTCCAAAATGTTTGCTTATCTAGCTTAGATGGAGTTGATTACACAGTAACCCTGTGAATGGACAGACGGCATGTACTTCAGACAATCTTTCACAAATGCGTCTTGTCCCAGCTGAGCATCTGATAAGTGCTGAATGGCAGCTTTGAATTGAAGACCATATTCCTTGACAAGTACCTGGAGTGCAGCTTTTCTGTTTTTCCAGTTAAGCACAAAGCCATATGTTGTAAAAGCTCCTCAACCCAAGGCCAGATTGACATTTCCTTATGAGAGTTGACAATTCTGACAAGAACAAATGTGTGATGGGAAAGGCACTCCATCTGCACATGGAGATAAACAAGAGAGTACCTATGGGAAGGCCTATATTCTTTTTCAAAAAGGAATTCCTCTCCTGCTTACAAATGAAAGGATGATCAAAGTACAAAATATCAGTGCCCTGTGATTGAAGCATAGTAACTGTAGGCTACATTAAGGTCAGTAAAACACATGCCCATTTTCAAGTATGAAATTTTGCTGTACACCTGCTCTTAAGCATAATGAACCTTCATCTGTACCAGAGAGAAGACAATTCTACTTATACCAAACATATTTGATGCCCATTCTACTAGGTGACTCAGTGGCTGGGATAAGGAAATGAAAGAATAAAATTATGGCAGACATGACTTTTTTTTGACATGACTTTTTTATATTCAGACAATAGAGATAAGTTTGAGTGTTACCTTATGAGAGAAACTCCTGACATACTCCTTTCCTTTTTCCGTTTGAGTTGATTCCAAATCCTGGGGTGAGGGAGTCTAAGATAACTGCTATTTCAACTGCTTCCTCTTTAAGAATCTGAGTAGAGAGACTGATGATGGTTCAGTGGTTAAGAGCACTTACTGCTCTTCAAGAGGACCAGAGTTAGAGTTCCAGCACCCACAAGAGGCATCTGACAACTTCCTATAGCTCCACCTCTAGGGGCTTCACCCTCTTCTGGCTTTCTATATCTGGCACACATGAACACATATTCACATACAGAGAGAGGGAGGTAAGGAGGGAGGGAGGGAGATAAGAAGGGAAGGAGGGAGAGGAGAGGAAGGGAAGAGAGAGGGAGGGAGGGAGGGGAGAAGGGAGGGGAGGAGGGAGGGAAGGAAGGAGGAGAAAGAGAAAGAGATGAAAAGAACCCCAGTAAAGGCAGATTATGGTTCTTATTTCATTTTCATGAGAGTATTTGATCATCTTTTTAGTACTTAAAAGGAGCGAAAATGCTATTCATTAGTTCATTAATCTGACAACCTCTACATGCTAAGAGACTCTCCAAATTATCAACTACATGTGTTAATACAATGTTCCGATTACCTCTTATTTGATCATTATAATTCTGTCAAATATTCATTCTGTCTTATCACTTTCCTAAGTAATGTACTATTTATTTGCCTTGATCTGTCTTATTCCCTCAGTCACTGAAAATAAAAATCAATCCACTGATAAAATTTAAAAGAATAGCAATGTAGCTGCAAATGTTCACAATCACTAAATTAACTTATGATCTTTCTTAAGGGTGTATCAGTTTCAATCTGTTTCTCGTGCTAACAGGTAAGTTGGGTTTACTAAGCAAGATTTTAGAACAAATACAATACTCAACTCTCGTTGTACCTCTATTCAGTTCCTTATCTATCATTCAATAGCCAATTTAACTAGAAAGTAGGAGACAGTGATTTTACAGGGATAACATCACATCTGATAACTTAAAGGCTTTGAAGCTAAGGTCTGATCAAAGCTGCACAGAATTTATTCCCAGGATATTCTACTGTGTGTCACTCTTTCCTATATTTACATGATTCCAACACAATGTTTTGGAAGCCATAAAAATGTATTTAAGTAGCTTTTATGTACACTTTATTTTTTATAAAGTGGCCACACACAAAAAATGGCATCTAGAAGTTCTACATACTGTAGATTATGCCATGTATTTACTATGAATATAGAAGTTTATATCTATGTTCAAAGTGGAATTGCTTTGTAATTACATACTGACAAGCCATAAACACCTTACTGTATGATTGAAATATGGTGAAAAGTTGTGTATGCTATAAACCCACTACCAGAGGAAAGACTTAGTATTTTACATCCCACTTCCTTCTCTACAGGAAGATTCTCATTCCTCACTGTCTGATTTTCATTCTCTTAATCATTTTAACTATTAATAGGCCATAAAATTAAAATATTATAAATCACTAATCAAATATTTCTCATCATGATCTCAGGAATTTTCATTACAAAATGAATAAATTTGGTTATAATTAATGTTAGATATTATAAGTGGTCCAACTGTGTTTAATCAGGACATTTGCTCTCTTCAGTACTAAGTGCTGTCTATAAATTGTAGCCTGATGGTCAGTATGGTCGATTTAAAAGAATTGCCTATTACTTGGGAGACCTTGGGCATGTGTTAGGATGGATTATCTTGAATGCAAGCAATGAAGTGCGAAAATGTGTCTACTTCCTGTGGTTCAATTTCCTAGCCCAGATTCTGAACTCCTTAAGAGAATAAAATAAAGCTGAGCAGCAGGAAGCATCCATTGATCTCATCCTGACACTGGTGTAGACTGGCCAGCTGATCCAACCTCTTGTCATCTTAAAGTCCTCACTGTGATCGACTATAATTATGAAATATAAGCCAGAACAATTTCTCTCCCAAGTGAATTTATCAAAATATTTTATTCCAGCATCCAGAAAAGAAACTAAGGTGTGTGTTACATAAGAGGAATATTATTTCACCAAAGTGAAAGTTCTGTGTTAACTGAATAGCAGTACAGGTATATATATATATATATATATATATATATATATATATATATGCCTAATATCAAAATTTTCATGTTAGTATCTTTGTCTTTCCTGATTCTCTCAATAAACACTTTCTGCCTTCTTTAGAATATATATTACAAAAAGATGGAGCATATCAGCTACAGAAATTTAAAAACATGCACTAGCCACAGGTGTTATCCCAAGAGATATTGTATGATTAAAGGAATGAAACAGAGATAGACATAGTGCCTCTTAATGAGAACTTACACTTGATTATCATCACTTGGAAAATTTTGTACTAGATATATCATTATATTTGTATATTTGAAAGCAAATGAATTCAATAGGGACATATTAAAATATGTATACACACACACACACACACACACACACACACACACATATATATATATATATATATATATATATATATGAAAAGTAGAAATACAGAACTATGAGCGTGTATTTAAGGCAAAAGCCCATAAAATAATTCAAGAAAACTTCATAACAAGAATTTAGTTACCACAATTAAGTTGCTATAACTACACATGACATTTTTAACATTTAGTCCCACCAGGACCCACACAACTTGCCACTACCCAGGGGCCCTTTCTGTACCATTTCCTCTACTAATTCCATCCTCTTAACCTAGCCAGATCTAGGCATTTCTCTCCAGAATCTTTCTCAGTGAATGCTCATCACCTTCCCCAGTCATGTGTTCTTATTTGTCCACTGCATCTAGCCCTAATCCAACATCCAGTTACACAACCTCAAGTGGTCACCCATACCTGCAACTCAATTAATCCCTTTGCTTCTTCCAGGACCCATTTTACTTTCCCATAATCAAGAGTTCCTTCCTATACCTCATTCAAATGTCCCAGCCATTTGGTTTTAATTAATTAAAAACCACATTAAAAACCACAGATGTTTACTGGGAGTCCCAAACCCACGGATCCCGGCCCGCAGCAGCTCTCTGCTCCCAGACCCCGTGGGAGAGAGACCTCACCGCCTGGCCAGGTGGGCACTCCTGAGGCTGCAGAGCAGAAGAGACTACCAACACTGCCCACCCCTGCCCACATCCCTGACCCAAGAGGAAACTGTATACAGCCTCTGGGTTCCTGTAGGGGAGGGCCCAGGAGCGGCAGGACCTCTGCGCCTGAGACACCTCCGGAACCTGAAGGGACAGACCAGATAAACAGTTCTCTGCACCCAAATCCCGTGGGAGGGAGAGCTAAACCTACAGAGAGGCAGGCACGCCTGGGAAACCAGAAGAGACTGCACTCTGCACACATCTCTGACTCCAGAGGAAAACACCAAACGCCATCTGGAACCCTGGTGCACGGAGGCCCCCAGAAAAGGCAGCTCAGATCTTCCTGGTTGCTGCCACCGCGGAGATGTCTTAGGCATCACCCCATGAGCAAACTTGAGCCTTGGGACCACAGGTAAGACCAACTTTTCTGCTGCAAGTGACCTGCCTGGTGAACACCAGACACAGGCCCACAGGAACAGCTAAAGACCTGTAGATAGGAAAAACTACATGCCTGAAAGCAGAACACTCTGTCCCCATAACTGGCTGAAAGAAAACAGGAAAACAGGTCTACAGCACTCCTGACACACAGGCTTATAGGACAGTCTAGTCACAGTCAGAAATAGCAGAACAAAGTAACACTAGAGATAATCTGATGGCGAGAGGCAAGCTCAGGAACCCAAGCAACAGAAACCAAGACTACATGGCATCATTGGAGCCCAATTCTCCCACCAAAGCAAACACAGAATATCCAAACACACTAGAAAAGCAAGATCTAGTTTCAAAATCATATTTGATCATGATGCTGGAGGACTTCAAGAAAGACGCAAAGAACTCCCTTAGAGAAAAAGTAGAAGCCTACAGAGAGAATCATAAAAATCCCTGAAAGAATTCCAGGAAAACATAAATAAACAAGTAGAAGCCCATAGAGAGAGACACAAAAATCCTGAAAGAATTCCAGGAAAACACAATCAAACAGTTGAAGGAATTAAAAATGGAAATAGAAGCAATCAAGAAAGAACACATGGAAACAACCCTGGATATAGAAAACCAAAAGAAGAGACAAGGAGCTGTAGATACAAGCATCACCAACAGAATACAGGAGATGGAAGAAAGAATCTCAGGAGCAGAAGATTCCATAGAAATCATTGACTCAACTGTCAAAGATAATGTAAAGAGGAAAAAACTACTGGTCCAAAACATACAGGAAATCCAGGACTCAATGAGAAGATCAAACCTAAGGATAATAGGTATAGAAGAGAGTGAAGACTCCCAGCTCAAAGGACCAGTAAATATATTCAACAAAATCATAGAAGAAAACTTCCCTAACTTAAAAAAAGAGATACACATAGGCATTCAAGAAGCCTACAGAACTCCAAATAGATTGGACCAGAAAAGAAACACCTCCCGTCACATAATAGTCAAAACACCAAACGCACAAAATAAAGAAAGAATATTAAAAGCAGTAAGGGAAAAAGGTCAAGTAACATATAAAGGCAGACCTATCAGAATTACACCAGATTTTTCGCCAGAAACTATGAAAGCCAGAAGATCCTGGACAGATATCATACAGACCCTAAGAGAACACAAATGCCAGCCCAGGTTACTGTATCCTGCAAAACTCTCAATTAACATAGATGGAGAAACCAAGATATTCCATGACAAAACCAAATTTACACAATATCTTTCTACAAATCCAGCACTACAAGGATAATAAATGGTAAAGCCTAACATAAGGAGGCAAGCTATACCCTAGAAGAAGCAAGAAACTAATCGTCTTGGCAACAAAACAAAGAGAAGAAAAGCACACAAACATAACCTCACATCCAAATATGAATATAACAGGAAGCAATAATCACTATTCCTTAATATCTCTCAACATCAATGGTCTCAACTCCCCAATAAAAAGACATAGATTAACAAATTGGATACGCAACAAGGACCCTGCATTCTGCTGCCTACAGGAAACACACCTCAGAGACAAAGACAGACACTATCTCAGAGTGAAAGGCTGGAAAACAACTTTCCAAGCAAATGGTCGGAAGAAGCAAGCTGAAGTAGCCATTCTAATATCAAATAAAATCAATTTTCAACTAAAAGTCATCAAAAAAGATAAGGAAGGACACTTCATATTCATCAAAGGAAAAATCCACCAAGATGAACTCTCAATCCTAAATATCTATGCCCCAAATACAAGGGCACCTACATATGTAAAAGAAACCTTACTAAAGCTCAAAACACACATTGCACCTCACACAATAATAGTAGGAGATTGCAACACCCCACTCTCATCAATGGACAGATCATGGAAACAGAAAATAAACAGAGACGTAGACAGACTAAGAGAAGTCATGAGCCAAATGGACTTAACAGATATTTATAGAACATTATATCCTAAAGCAAAAGGATATACCTTCTTCTCAGCTCCTCATGGTACTTTCTCCAAAATTGACCATATAATTGGTCAAAAAATGGACCTCAACAGGTACAGAAAGATAGAAATAATCCAATGCGTGCTATCAGGCCACCACGGCCTAAAGCTGGTCTTCAATAACAATAAGGGAAGAATGCCCACATATACGTGGAAGTTGAACAATGCTCTACTCAATGATAACCTGGTCAAGGAAGAAATAAAGAAAGAAATTAAAGACTTTTTAGAATTTAATGGAAATGAAGATACAACATACCCAAACTTATGGGACACAATGAAAGCTGTGCTAAGGAAAACACATAGCGCTGAGTGCCTGCAGAAAGAAACAGGAAAGAGCATATGTCAGCAGCTTGACAGCACACCTAAAAAGCTCTAGAACAAAAAACAAATATACCCAGGAGGAGTAGAAGGCAGGAAATAATCAAACTCAGAGCTGAAATCAACCAAGTAGAAACAAAAAGGACCATAGAAAGAATCAACAGAACCAAAAGTTGGTTCTTTGAGAAAATCAACAAGATAGATAAACCCTTAGCCAGATTAACGAGAGGACACAGAGAGTGTGTCCAAATTAACAAAATCAGAAATGAAAAGGGAGACATAACTACAGATTCAGAGGAAATTCAAAAAAATCATCAGATCTTACTATAAAAACCTATATTCAACAAAACTTGAAAATCTGGAGGAAATGGACAATTTCCTAGACAGGTACTAGGTACTGAAGTTAAATCAGGAACAGATAAACCAGTTAAACAACCCCATAACTCCTAAGGAAATAGAAGCAGTCATTAAAGGTCTCCCAACTAAAAGAGCCCAGGTCCAGACGGGTTTAGTGCAGAATACTATCAGACCTTCATAGAAGACCTCGTACCAATATTATCCAGACTATTCCACAAAATTGAAACAGATGGAGCACTACCGAATTCCTTCTATGAAGCCACAATTACTCTTATACCTAAACCACACAAAGACCCAACAAAGAAAGAGAACTTCAGACCAATTTCCCTTATGAACATCGACGCAAAAATACTCAACAAAATTCTGGCAAACCGAATCCAAGAGCACATCAAAACAATCATCCACCATGATCAAGTAGGCTTCATCCCAGGCATGCAGGGATGGTTTAATATATGGAAAACCATCAACGTGATCCATTATATAAACAAACTAAAAGAACAAAACCACATGATCATTTCATTAGATGCTGAGAAAGCATTTGACAAAATTCAACACCCCTTCATGCTAAAAGTCCTGGAAAGAATAGGGTATTCAATGCCCATATCTAAACATAGAAAAAGCCATATACAGCAAACCAGTGGCTAACATTAAAATAAATGGAGAGAAACTTGAAACAATCCCACTAAAATCAGGGACTAGACAAGGCTGCCCACTCTCTCCCTACTTATTCAATATAGTTCTTGAAGTTCTAGCCAGAGCAATCAGACAACAAAAGGAGGTCAAGGGGATACAGATCGGAAAGAAGAAGTCAAAATATCACTATTTGCAGATGATATGATAGTATATTTAAGTGATCCCAAAAGTTCCACCAGAGAACTACTAAAGCTGATAAACAACTTCAGCAAAGTGGCTGGGTATAAAATTAACTCAAATAAATCAGTAGCCTTCCTCTACACAAAAGAGAATCAAGCCGAGAAAGAAATCAGGGAAACGACACCCTTCATAATAGACCCAAATAATATAAAGTACCTCGGTGTGACTTTAACCAAGCAAGTAAAAGATTTGTACAATAAGAACTTCAAGACTCTGAAGAAAGAAATTGAAGAAGTCCTCAGAAGATGGAAAGATCTCCCATGCTCATGGATTGGCAGGATTAATATAGTAAAAATGGCCATTTTACCAAAAGCGATCTACAGATTCAATGCAATCCCCATCAAAATACTAATCCAATTCTTCAAAGAGTTAGACAGAACACTTTGCAAATTCATCTGGAATAACAAAAACCCAGGATAGCTAAAACTATCCTCAACAATAAAAGGACTTCAGGGGAATCACTATCCCTGAACTCAAGCAGTATTACAGAGCAACAGTGATAAAAACTGCATGGTATTGGTACAGAGACAGACAGATAGACCAATGGAATAGAATTGAAGAACCAGAAGTGAACCCACACAACTATGGTCACTTGATTTTTGACAAAGGAGCCAAAACCATCCAATGGAAAAAAAAAGATAGCATTTTCAGCAAATGGTGCTGGTTCAACTGAGGTCAACATGTAGAAGAATGCAGATCGATCCATGCTTATCCCCTGTACAAAGCTTAAGTCCAAGTGGATCAAGGACCTCCACATCAAACCAGATACCACTCAAACTAATAGAAGAAAAAACTAGGAAGCATCTGGAACACATGGGCACTGGAAAAATTTCCTGAACAAAACACCAATGGCTTATGCTCTAAGATCAAGAATCGACAAATGGGATCTCATAAAAAAACTGCAAAGCTTCTGTAAGGCAAAGGACCTGTAGGTTAGGACAAACGGCAAACCAACAGATTGGGAAAGATCTTTACCAATCCTACAACAGATAGAGGCCTTATATCCAAAATATACAAAAGAACTCAAAAGTTAGACAGGGAAACAACCCTATTAAAAATGGGGTTCAGAGCTAAACAAAAGAATTCACAGCTGAGGAATGCCTAATGGCTGAGAAACACCTAAAGAAATGTTCAACATCTTTAATCATCAGGGAAATGCAAATCAAAACAACCCTGAGATTTCACCTCACACCAGTGAGAATGGCTAAGATCAAAAAACTCAGGTGACAGCAAATGCTGGCGAGGATGCGGAGAAAGAGAAACACTCCTCCATTGTTGGTGGATTGCAGACTGGTACAACCATTCTGGAAATCAGTCTGGAGGTTCCTCAGAAAATTGACATTGAACTGCCTGAGGATCCAGCTATACCTCTTGGGCATATACCCAAATGATGCCCCAACATATAAAAAAGACACGTGCTCCACTATGTTCATCGCAGCCTTATTTATAATAGCCAGAAGCTGGAAAGAACCCAGATGCCCTTCAACAGAGGAATGGATACAGAAAATGTGGTACATCTACACAATGGAATATTACTCAGCTATCAAAACCAACGACTTTATGAAATTCGTAGGCAAATGTTTGGAACTGGAAAATATCATCCTGAGTGAGGTAACCCAATCACAGAAAAACACATGGTATGCACTCATTGATAAGTGGCTATTAGCCCAAATGCTTGAATTACCCTAGATGCCTAGAACAAATGAAACTCAAGACGGATGATCAAAATGTGAATGCTTCACTCCTTCTTTAAAAGGGGAACAAGAATACCCTTGGCAGGGAAGAGAGAGGCAAAGATTAAAACAGAGACTGAAGGAACACCATTCAGAGCCTTCCCCACATGTGGCCCATACATATACAGCCACCCAATTAGACAAGATGGGTGAAGCAAAGAAGTGCAGACCGACAGGAGCCGGATGTAGATCGCTCCTGAGAGAAACAGCCAGAATACAGTAAATACAGAGGCGAATGCCAGCAGCAAACCACTGAACTGAGAATAGGACCCCCGTTGAAGGAATCAGAGAAAGAACTGGAAGAGCTTGAAGGGGCTCGAGACCCCCATATGTACAACAATGCCAAGCAACCAGAGCTTCCAGTCAGTAATAGTGTCAGGTCTTAGTGCCATTTCATGAGATAGATACCAAGATGGGCCGGTCATTGGACCACCTTTCCTTCAGTCTCTTTTTCAATTTTTGACCCTGTTCTTTTAAGCAGGAACAGTTCTGGGTCAGAAACGTTCACTGTGGGTTAGGAACACTGTTCCTCTGCTTGAGGCCCTATCTACTGAAGGTGGACTTTTCGAGTTCCCTCTCCTCAGTGTTGGGCATTTTGGCTAAGGTCACGTCCATTGAATCCTTAGAGTCTTTCACCTTCCACTTCTCTGATACTTTCTAGAGGGTTTCCCCCACCTTCCCAATGTTGCTTATCTCCTCTCATTCTCTTGGCCCTCAGGGCTTCTCTCCTGCTCCAAACCCATACAAGATCTTGCCCCCCCCTTTTCCCTCCCTCTATTCTCTCCCCCTATGCTTCCTGTAATATTTCCTTCCCCCTTTTAAGTGGAATTAAAGAATCTTCACTTGGGCCTTTCTGCTTGTTATACTTCTTATGGTCTGTGGTGTGTATTCTAAGTATTTTGTACTTTTTAGCTAATATCCATTAAATGGTGAGTATACACCATGCATGTCCTTTTGGGTCCATGTTATCTCACTCAGGGTGATATTTTCTAGTACCATCCATTTGCCTGAAAAACTCATAATGTACTTATTTTAATAGCTGAATAGTATTCCATTAAGTAAATGGACCACATTTTCTGTTGTGGGATATCTGGATTGTTTTTAGCTTCTGGCTATTACAAATAAGACTGCTTTGAACATTTGAAGCAAGTGACCTTGTGGTATGGTGGGGTGCTTTTGGGGTATAAGCCCAAGAGTGATATACCTGTGTCTTCAGGTGGAACTATTTTCAATTTTCGGAGGAGCTGCCAGATTGATTTCCACAGTGGTGCTATCCCACCAGCAATGGAAAAGTGTTCCCCTTTCTCCACATCCTCACCAGCATGATAAAAAACTTGAGTTTTTATTTTAGCCATTCTTATTGATGTGATGTAGACTATCAAGAGTTATTTGATTTGCATTTCTCTGATGACTAAGGACTTAGAACATTTCTTTAGGTGCTTCTCAGCCTTTCAATATTCTACTGTTGTGAATTCTCTGTTTAGCACTGAATCCCATTTTTAATTCGGTCATTTGGGTTTTTGTAATTTAATTTCTTGAGTTCTTTACATATTTTGCATATTACCCCTATATCAGATATAGGGTTAGTGAAGTTTTTTTTTTTTCAATATGTAGGTTGTTGAATGTCCTATTGCTGGTGTCTTTTGCCTAACACAAACTTTTCAGTTTCATGTCCAATTTGTCAATTGTTGATCTTAGAGCCTGAGCCATTGGTGTTCTGTTCAGGAAATTTCCCCCTGTGCCAATGAGGTCAAGGCACTTTCCCACTTTCTCTTCTAATAGATTCAGTGTACCTAATTTTATGTTGAGGTCCTTGATCCACTAGAGCTTCAGATTTGTGCAGGGTGATGACTAGGGATCTAATTTCATTCTTCTAAATACCAACAGCCACTTAGATCAAAACAATTATGGAAGATGCTTTCTACTTTACAATGTATGTTTTTGGTTTCTTTGTCAAAGATCAAATGTTCATAGATGTATGGGTTTACATCTGGGTCTTAGGTTCTATTTCATTGATCAACCTTTATGTTTCTATACCAATACAATGTGGTTTTTATCATCATCACTTTGTAGTACAGCTTGAGGTCAGGGGTGGTGATTCGCTGAGAAAACTTTTATTGTTGAGAATTATTTTTGCTTTCCTGTGTTTTGTTTTCTTTTGTTTTTTTCACATGAGATTGAGAATGTCTACAAAGAATTGTGTAAGAATTTTTATAGGAATTGCATTGAATCTGTAAATTATTGTTGGTAAGATGGCCATTTTCACTATGTTAATCTTACCAAACCACAACATGAGAATTCTTTCCATCTAATGTCTTCTTCAATGTTTTTTTTTCCCCAGGGACTTGAAGTTCTTGCCACACAGATCCTTCACTTGCTTGGTAAGAGACACAATAAAATATTTTATACTATTTGTGGCTATTATGAAAGGTGCTATCGCCCTATTTTTTTTCAGCCTGTTATCACTTATGCAAAGGAAGTCTATTGCCATTCCCCTACACTGGCAGGACCCATGGCTTCTCCCCACTTTGGTGCCCAACACTGCCATCTCTGTTACATATGCAGCTGAAACATGGATCCTTCCATGTGTACTCTTTGGATGGTGGTTTAGTTACTGGGAGCTCTGATTGGTTAATATTGTTGTTGTTATGGGGTTGTAAACCCCTTAAATTCCTTTGGTCCTTTCTCCAGCATCTCCATTGGGAACCCCATTCTCAGTTCAATGGTTGGTTGCAAGCATCCACCTCTGTATTTGTCAAGCTCTGGCAGAGCCTCTCATGAGACAGCTATATCAGTGCAGGCTCCTGTTAGCATGCACTTCCTGGCATCAGCAATATTGTCTGGGTTTGGGAGCTGTGTATGAGCTGGATTACCAGATGGGGTAGTCTCTGGATGGCCTTTCCTTCAGTCTCTGCTCCACACTTTGTCTCTGTGTTCCTCCTGTGAGTATTTTTGTTCCTCCTTCTAAGTATTTTTGTTCCTCCTTTGGTTGCCCTTCTTGAGTACCATGTGATCTGTGGATTGTATCATTGGGTAATCTGAGCTTTTGGTCTAATATCCACTTATCGGTGAGTGCATACAATGTGTATTCTTTTGTGACTGGGTTACCGCATTTAGGATGATATTTTCTGGTTCTATCTATTTGCCTCTGAATTTTATGAAATCACTGATTTTAATAGCTGAGTAAATGTGTAGATGTACCACATTTTCTGTATCCATTCCTCTGTTCAAGGACATGTGGGTTCTTTCCAGTTTCTGGCTATAATAAATAAGGCTGCTATGAACATAGTGAAGCATGTATCCTTGTTATATGTTGGAACATCTTTTAGGTATATTCCCAGGAGTGGTGTAGCTGGGTCCTCAGGTAGTACTAGGTCCAATTTTCTGAGGAACCTCCAGACTGATTTCCACGGTGGTTGTACCAGTTTGGATTCCCACCAACAATGGAGGAGTATTCCTATTCCTCTGTCTTCACCAGTATCTGTCGTCACCTACGTATTTTATGTTAGCCATTCTGACTGGCATGAGGTAGAATCTCTGGGTTGTTTTGATTTGCATTTCCCTGATGACTAAGGATGTTGAACATTTTTTAGGTACTTCTCAGACATTTACTATTCCTCAGTTGAGAATTATGTGTTTAGCTCTGTACCCCATTTTTAATAGGGTTATTTTATTCTCTGGAGTCTATCTTCTTGAATTCCTTGTACATCCTTGATATCAGCTGTCCGTCAGATGTAGGTTTGGTAAAGATCTTTTCCCAATCTTTTGGTTGCAGGTTTGTCCTAATGACAGTGTCCTTTGCCTTACAGAAGCTTTGCAATTTTAAATGAAGTCCCATTTGTTGATTCTTGATTTTAGAACATAAGCCATTGGTGTTTTGTTCAGGAAATCTTCCCAGTGCCCATGTGTTCAAGGCTCTTCCCCACTTTTCCATCTATTAGTTTGAGTGTATCTGGTTCATTGTGGAGGTCCTTCATCCACTTCGACTTGAGTTTTGTACTGCTCAATAATAATGGGTCAATTTGCATTCTTCTATATGCTGATCTCCAGTTGAACCAGCACCATTTGTTGAAAATGCTATCTCCCCCCACCCCCACTGGATGGTTTTAGCTCCTTTGTCAAAGACCAAGTGACCATAGATGTGTGGGTTATTTCTGGGTCTTCAATTCTATTCCATTGATCTACTTGTTTGTCTCTGTACCAATTCCATACAGTTTTTATCACTATTGTTCTGTAGTACTCCGTGAGGGTGGGAAGGAGTGGGTGGGTATGTGGGTGAGTGGGCAAACGCCCTCATAGAAGCAGGGATGGGAGGAAGGAATAGGGGGTTTATAAACTGGGGACCAAAAAATGGGATAACATTTGAAATGTAAATAAAAATATCCATTAAAAAACAGTGACTACATGAAATTTTTAGGCTAATGGACAGAACTAGAAAATATCATCCTGAATGAGGTAACCCATCCAAAAAGAACACACATGGTATGCACTCACTGATAAGTGGATATTAGCCCAAAGGCTTGGAATACATAAGAAAATATTCACAGATCATATGAAATCCAAAAAGGAGGAAGATCAAAATGTGGATGCTTCATTCCATCTTAGAAGAGAGATCGAAATATTCACAGGAGAAAATGCAGGACAAAGAGTGGAGTAGGAACTGAGGAAAAGGTCATCCAGAGACTGCCCTACCTGGGGATCCAGGGATCCAGATTCAGCCATCAAACCTAGTCACTATTGCTGATGCTAGGAGCCAGATATGGGTGTCTTCTGACAGTGTCTGCCAGAGCCCTGCTGATACAGATGAGGATGATTGCAGCTAACCATTGGACTGAACAATGGGACTCCAATGGAGGAGTTAGAGATAGGACTAAGGGAGCTGAAGCGGTTTGCAACACCACAGGAGGAAAAACTGTATCAACCAACTAGATCTCGCCAGAGCTCCCAGGGACTAAACCACTAACCAATGAGTACACATGGAGAGACCCATGACTCCAGCCACATACATAGCAGAGAATGACATTGTCTGGCATCAATAGGAAGTAAAGCCCTTGGTCCTGTTAAAACTCGATTCCCCGGTGTAGGGGAATGCCAGGGTGGTGAGGTATGAGTGGGTGGGTGTGAGTGGAGCATCCTCCAAGAAACAGGGGGAGTAGGAGGGAGTATAGGAGAGGCAGAAAAGGGGATAACATTTGAAGTGTAAATGCATAAAATATCCAAGAAAAATAAAATTTAAACAAAAAGGAAAAGAAAAGCTACTAACTTATTTGAATTAATTTTATATCCTGCCACATTTCTGAAGTTGTTTATCACCTGTGAGAGTTCTCTGATGGAATTTTGGGGGTTGCCTATTTATACTATCATATCATCTGCAAAGAGTGGTACATTCAATTCTTCCTTTCCATTTATATCCCCTTGATCTCCTTTTGTTGTCTAATTGTTCTAGGTAGAACTCCAAATACTATATTGAATAGATAAGGAGAAAGTAGGAAAAAGTCTTGTCCCTGTTTTTAGTGGAATTGCTCCTGGTTTCTCTCCATTTAATTTTATGTTGGCTATTGGTTTGCTGTATATTGCCTTTATTATGTTTAGACATTTGGCATGAATTCCTGATCTATACTAGACTTTTAACAAGAAAGGGTATTGTATTTGTTGAAGACTTTTTCAGCAACTGACGAGATGATCATGTAGGGTTTTTTCTTTGAGTTTGTTTATATAGTATATTTGGTTGATGGATTTTTATATATCAAAATATCCCTGCATCCCTGGGATTAAAGTTTACTTGATCTTACTTAATGACGGTTTTGATGTGTTCTTGAATTCAGTTTGTGAGAAGTTTATTGAGTATTTTTGCATTTATATTCATAAGTGAGATTGGTCTGAAGTTCTCTTTCACTGTTGGGTCTTTATGTGATTTAGGTATCAGAATAACTGTGGCTTCAAAGAATGAGTTAGGTAGGGTTCCTTCTGTTTTTATTTCATGAAAATAGTTTGAGAAGTATTGGTACTAGCTCTTCTTTGAATGTTTGACAGAATTCTGCACCCAAACAATCTGGCCCTGGATTTTCTTGGTTGGGAGATTTTTGATGATTGTTTCTATTTCCTTAGGGGTTATGGGACTGTTTAAATAGTTTACATGATCTTGATTTAACTTTAGTATGTGGTGGTATCCATCTAGAAAATCATCCATTTCATCTAGATTTTCCAGATTTGTTGGGTATAGTGTTTTGTAGTTGATTCTGATGATATTTTTAAATTTCCTCAGTTTCTGTTGTCATGTCTATTTTTTCATTTCTGATTTTGTTAATTTGAATGCTGTTCCTAGGTCCTTGAGTTATTTTAGCTAAAGTTTTATCTATTTTGTTAATTTTCCCAAAGAACTATCACTTGGTTTTGTTGATTCTTTGTATTATTCTCTTTTTTCTCTAACTGGTAGATTTCAGTCCTGAGTTTGAATACTTCCTCCCCTCTACTCCACTTGGGGATATTTTCTTCTTTCTGTTCTAGAGCTTTCAGGTGTGGTGTTAAGTGTTCTCCAATTTCTTTTATGAAGCCACTTAGTGCTATGAATTTTCCTCTTAACACTGCTTTCATTGTGTCCCATAAATTTGGGTATGCTGAGTCTTCATTTTCATTGAATTCTATAAAACCTGTTCTTTCTGTATTTCTGTATTTCTGTATTTCTTTCTTTCTTTCTTTCTTTCTTTCTTTCTTTCTTTCTGATCAAGTTATCACTGAGCAGAGAGTTGTTTAGTTTCTATAAGCTCGTGTGCTTTCTTTTGATCTTCTTGTTATTGAAATGTAGTCTTAGTCTGTGATTATCTGATAGAATGTGTGGGATTATTTCGATCTTCCTGTATCTATTGAGGCTTGTTTTGTGTCTGATTATGTGGTCAATATTGGAAAAAGTACCATGAAGTCCTGAGAAGGAGGTATATTCATTTGTTTTAGAGTGAAATGTTCTACAGATATCTGTTACATCCATGTGGTTCATCACTTCTGTTAGTTTAACTATGTCTCTCTTTCGTTTCTGTTCCCATAATCTGTCCACTGGTAAGAATGGAGTGTTGAAATCTCCCACTAGTATTATGTGAGGATCAATGTGGGTTTTGAGCTTTAGTAAAGTTTCTTTTACAAATGTGGATGCCCTTTCCTTTGCGGCATATATGCTCAGGATTGAGAGTTCATCCTGGTGGATTTTCCCTTTGATGAGTATATACTGCCCTTTTCCATCTCTTAAAACTTTTAGTTGAAAATTTATCTTATTGGACATTAGAATGACTACTTCACCTTGTTTTTGGGGGACCATTTTATTGGAAAACTTTTTTCCAGCCTTTTACTCTGAGGTAGTGTCTGTCTTTGCCACTGAGTTGTGTTATTTTGCGTGCAGCAAAATGCTGGATGCTGTTTATATATCTAGTCTGTTAGCCCATGTCTTTTATTTGAGAGTAGAGTCCATTAATGTTGAGATATTTTTAGAGCCAGATGATTGTTATTTCCTGTTATTTTGCTGCTGGAGGTGGTATTATGTTTGTATGATTCTCTTCTTTTGGGTTTATTGTGGTGTTTAATTTCTTGTGTTTTCTTGGATGTAGTTACCTTCTTGTATTGGAGATTTTGTCCCAGTATCTGTTTATTTGGCTTTGTCATAGAATATCTTAGTTTCCCCATCTATGGTGGTTGAGAGTTTTGCTGGCTATAGAATCCTTGGCTGGCATTTGTGTTTTCTTGGGGCCCCAAACACCTATTTTTAATGATGATTCTTAAATTCTTTAACCTCCTTTACAGCATATCACCTACTAGAGTTAGTGACAAAGAAAGGATATGGGGGAATGGACCTGTATAGACAGGTCCTTAGGAACTAATCCCTTCTGTGTTGTCTGGAAATTGGCAATTCAGTTCACAGGAGCAGCTCAATCCACTCACAAACATTTCATTGGTACACCAACAGTCCAGTTCAATAGAGTCAGAATAGCAAACATGAATCAATAGTGGTGGTACTACCTATAAGAGCCAGCTAGGCCTCAGCCCTGCATGACCAGGGCCAACATGAATGTCAGGAAAAGTTCTTGTCTGTGAGTCGCTCAGAGAATTGAAGATCAGTGAAGATGCAAGACCCCCAAGCAGTGCAGAGCTGTCTCTATGAGTAAACCTAACTCAGCCTCCATCACTGTATATTGAGTCCTATTTATAACCCCCAAACATCATGTGTCCTCCACCAGACTTGTCTTAGCTTGTGTGTTTTCTCAGCATGAGTCTTTATCAGTTGACATAATTTTTTCCAATCAGCCTGAGTCTGGGGAAGTTGTTTGTTTTTTTTTTTTTAAATTGGATATTTTCTTTATTTACATTTCAAATGTTATCCCTTTTCCCAGTTTCTTCTCTGGAAAACTGCTATCCTATAACCCCTTCCCCTGCTTCTATGAGGGTGCTACCAATCCTCCCACCTCCTTTTCCTTGCATTCCCCTACACTGGGGCATCGAGCCTTGACAGGACCAAGGGCCTCTCCTCCCATTGATGCCTGACAATGCCATCCTCTGCTACATATGCTGCTGGAAACATGGACCACTCCACGTGTACTCTTTGGTTGGTGGTTTAGTCCCTGGGGATCTGGTTGGTTGATATTGTTGTTCTTCCTATGGGGTTGCAAACCCCTTCAGCTCCTTCACTCTTTTTTCTAACTCCTCCAATGGGGACTCCTTTCTCAGTCCAATGATTGGCTTTGAGCATTTGCCTTTGTATTTGTCAGGCTCTAGCAGAGCCTCTCATGAGACAGCTATATCAGGCTCCTGTAATCAATCACTTCTTGGCATACACAATAGTGTCTGGGTTTGGTGACTGTATGTGGGATGGATCCCCATGTGGGGCAGTTTCTAGTCTCCTTCAGCCTCTGCTCCACACTTTCACTCTGTGTTTTCTCCTGTGAATATTTTGTTGCCCCTTTTAAGAAGGACTGAAGTATGCACATTTTGGTCTTTTTTCTTGAGCTTCATGTGGTCTATAAATTGTATCTTGGGTATTCCAAGCTTTTGGGTTAATATCCACTTATCAGTGAGTGCATATCATGTGTGTTCTTTTGTGACTGGGTTAGCTCACCCAGGATGATATTTTCTAGATACATCCATTTGCCTAAGAATTTCACAAGGTCATTATTTTTAATAGCTGATGAATACTCCGTTGTGTAATGTAGCACACTTTCTATATCCATTCCTCTGTTGAAGAACATCTTAATTCTTTGCAGATTCTGGCTTTTATAAATAAGGCTACTAGGAACATAGTGGAGCATGTGTCCTCGAGTTTTTTGGTATGTTTCTCTCTGTGGAATCATGAAAATGCAGCTCAACTATACAAATGTAAGGCAGATCAATACTTTTCTGTTGTTAACAACAAATCTTTCATTACGTGTCCTTTCATGTGCTTGCTTTAGCAGAAGACTTGTATTTTCTGCATGTGATAAATATCAGGAATACAAGGAGTATACCTAAACAAAATAAAGGCAATAGCCAACATCAAATTAAATGGAGAGAAACTTAAAACAATTCTACTAAAATTAGAGACAAGGCCCCAAGTCTCTCCATATCCAATCAATATAGTACTTTCAAGTCTATCTAAAGAAATAAGACAACTAATGGAGACCAAGAGGATACAAATTGGAAAGGAATAAATCAAAGTATTGCTATTCACAGATGGCATGATAGTATATAAGTGACCCCCAAAATTCTACCAGAGAACTCCTACAGCTGATAAACACCTTCATTAAAGTGTCTGGATAAGAAATTAATTAAAAAATTGAAAGCTCTCCTTTATATAAATGATAAACAGGCTGAAAAAGAAATTTTGGAGATAGCACTTTTCACAATAACCATACATAATATAAATCTCTTGCTGTAACTTTAATCAAGCAAGTAAAAAACCTGAATGACAAGAACTTCAAGTCTTCTAAGAAAGAAATTGAAGATATTAGAAGATTGAAAGATCTCCTGTGTGAAGTAGAAAATTAAGGGCTCTTTGGAAAGTCAGTTGTGTCAAATGATGTTTTGCTGGGGCAAACACATAAAGGAGTCCTGAAGTGGACACAGGTAAAAGGATGGCTTGGTAAGGCAGACTTGTGAAGGAATGTTTTGCTGAAGCAGACACAAGTGGAAAGATGTGTGATGAAGGATTCTTAGCTAATGACACACGTGTATTGGTTCACCTTACATGCCTTGTTGAGCTCCATTTTTTTTATTCCATAGAGAGAAACACATCAAAAAACTGCTAGTGGTGTGCTGGCAGCTCCTTGCTGCTTCTTACGACTTGGGCAAGTTGGCAGAGTGATGTCAACTGATACAGACTCACGTGGAGTTTTGCTAAATCAGGCTCACATGCTGAGGCAAGACCTGTGGAAAGACAAGACCTGCAGAGGACGCATGGTATTTGGAGGGAGTAGAAATAAAGCTCAGTGGACTGTGAGAGGGGCTTGCTTGTGGAATGAGCTCTGCAAAGCTTCTTGTTCTCATGTCTCCACTGATCTTCATGTCATTGAGAGAAGCACAGCAAAGAATTCTCCTGGTATCCCTAGTGGTCATAAGTGAGTATTTCAATATTCTATACTCTGTTAAGCTGGAAACCTTAAAAGATAATGGACAAACTTCTAAATGCAGCCAAACCACCAAATTAAATATATAAGTCAGCCATCTCAGCAGGCCTGAGATGAGATTGAAATAATAATAAATGGGCTTCCATCTAAAAAACCCAGAAGGAGACACTGCATAATTATATTAGATATTCAGAGATCTCTATGGTCTTTCCTGCACTACTAAAAAAAAAAGAAAAAAGAAATACACAAGAGAAAAAAAAGAAAGAAATGTGGGGAACACCCCCAAACTCCATTTATGAATAGTGTTTTACTCTAACACCAAAATGAAATAAAGACACACAGAGAGAAAAACAAAACAAAACAAAACAAAAAAAGAATAGAACAAATATCCCTTATGAACATAGACAAAATGTTCAATTCAATACTTGAAAACAGAATATAGACAAACATCAAAAAGATCTTCAGCGTGACAACATGGCTTTATCACAGGAATGTAGAGGTAGTTCTACATAAGAAGGACAAAAACTGTAATAAATCTCAAAAATGGACTTAAAGGTAAAAATCAAATGATCTTATCAATAAAAGAAAAAACAACACCACTTTTACAACATGCTTTCACCATAACTTCTGGAGAATGTTGGGATAGAGAGAATATACCAGAACTTAATACAAACTATATATGAGAAACCCAAAGCCAATATCATCTTAAATGGGAAAAAAACTTGAAACAATCTGACTAAAGTCAGGATCTCCATTATTGCTTCTTTTTGTCAATATTGTGCTTGAAACCAAAAGAGAAGCAATGGGCAAGAGAAAGAAATTAAAGGAAAAGAAGTCAAACTATTATCAAATTTCCAACATTTGAGATCTCCAAAATTCTACTAGAAATCATCTTAAAATAAATTCAGCCAACTGGTAGGGAAGGGTACAGAATCAATTAGCTCTTATCAATCAATCGTTTTTCTATACAACACCAACAAATAAGTGTTCAGATAGGGAAATACTGAACACACATCCATTTCCAATTATCTCAAAGAAAATGAAATGTCTAGATATAAACTGAACTAGGGAAATGGAGGAATTCTACAATGAAAATGTCAAACCCTTGAAGAAAGCAATAAAGACATTGAAGTGTCTTCCAGTCACCACCTGTACCCAGAGCTAAGGCTGTCCCACAGCCCTCTAGATCTAAAACATGCCAGGAACACTAAGCCCAAAGGTGAGAACAAGTATCACTCCACTAACTGTTGAAAGAGGGACCTGCCAGGAGCACACAGGGCACAGGAACAGCAGAGCAGCATGGGTCAGGATCCTTCCATTCTCCATCTGCACCCAGAGTTAAGGCTGTCCCGTAGCCTTCCTGAACCAAATCCTGCCTGGAGAGAGCTGGTCTCTCAAGAGTGATCGCACGCCTAAGATCACAAGCTAATAGGCCCACAGGAGGAAAAAGCCCCAGTCATAGACAGCAGGGTTAACTAACATCAGAGATAACCAGATGGCTAGAAAAAAGCACAAGAATTTAAGCAACAGAAAACAAGTATCATTGGTATCATTAGAACCCAGTTCTCCCACCATAGCAAGTACTAGATACCCCAATACACCAGAAAAGAAAGATGTTGATGTGAAATCACATCTCAAGATATTGATAGAGGACTTTAGGAAGGACATAAATAACTCCCTTAAAGAAATACAAGAGAACACAGGCAAACAAGTAGAAACCCTTAAAAAGGAAACACAAAAATCCCTTAAAAAGTTACAAGAAAGCACAAACAAGCAGGTGAAGGAATTAAACAAAGCCATCCAGTATCTAACAATGGAAATAGAAACAAAGAAATCACAGAGACAAGACTGGAGAAAAAAAAAACAAGGAAAGAGATCAGAACACAAGAGATTGAAGAGAGAATCTCAGGGGCAGTAGATTCCATAGAAAACATTGACACAACAGTCAAAGAAAATGCAAAACACAAAAATCTCCTAACCCAAAACATCCAGGAAATCCAGGACAAAAAGAGAAGACAAAACCTAAGGATAGTAGGTATAGAAAAGATAAAAGATTCTCAACTTAAAAGGCCAATAAATATTTTCAACAAAATTATAGAAGAAAATTTCCCTAACCTAAAGAAAGAGATAGCCATGAACATACAAGAAGCCTACAGATCTCCAAATAGATTGGACCAGAAAAGAAATTCCTCTCATCACCTAATAGTCAAAACACCCAAATACACAAAACAAAGAAAGAACATTAAGAGCAGTAAGGAAAAAAGGTCAAGTAACATATATCAGAATTACACAAGACTTCTCAATTACATGAGACACTGGGAAAGCTAGAAAATCCTGGGCAGATGTCACACAGAACCTAAGAGAACACAAATGCCAGTCTAAGCTACTATACCAGCAAAACTCTCAATTAACATAGGTGGAGAAACAAAGATATTCTATGACAAAACCAAATTAACACAATGTATTTCCACAAATCAAGCCCTACAAAGATAATAGATGGAAAATTACAAAAGAAGAAGAGAAACTACACACTAGAAAAAAAGAAAGTACTCTTCTTTCAATAAACCTAAAAGAAGATAGCCACAAAAACTTAATTCCACCTCTAACAACAAAAATAACAGGAAAAAAATCACTATTCCTTAATATCTCTTAACATTACTGGACTCATTTCCCCAATAAAAGACATAGACTAACAGGCTGCATAGGTAAAAAGAACCCAGCAATTAGCTACATGCAGGAAACACCTCAGTGACAAAGACAGACACTACCTCAGAGTAAAAGTCTGGGAAAACATTTCCAAGCAAATAGTCCCAGGAAGTTCTTTTATTGTTGAGTATAGTTTTCACTATCCTGGATTTTTTTTTTTGTTATTCCAAATGAATTTGCAAATTGCCCTTTCTAACTTTATGAAGAATTGAGTAGGAATTGCATTGAATCTGTAGATTGCTTTTGGCAAAATGGCCAGTTTTAGTATATTAATCCTGTCAATCATGAACATAGAATATCTTTCCATCTTGTGAGATCATCTTCAATTTCTTTCATGAGATACTTGATGTTCTTGTCATACAGATCTTTCACTTTGCTTGGTTAGAGTCACACTGAGATATTTTATATTATTTGGGATCATTGTGAATGGTGTCATTTTCCTAGTTTCCTTCTAGCCTATTTATGCTTTGAGTATAAGAAGGCTACTGATTTGTTTGAGTTAATTTTATACCCAGCCACTATGATGAAGTTTATCAGGATTAGTAGTTCTCTGGTGGGACTTTTGGAGTCATTTACATATAAGGTCATATCATCTGCAAATAGTGATATTTTGATTTCTTCCTTTCCAATCTGTATCCCTTTGACCTCCTTTTGTTGTCTGATTGCTCTGGCTAGGACTTTGAGAACTATATTGAATAGCTAGGGAGAGAGTGAGCAGCCTTGTCTAGTCCCTAATTTTAGTGGGATTGCTTCAAGTTTCTCTTCATTTGGTTTAATGTTGGATACTGGTTTGCTGTATATTGTTTTTACTATGATTAGGTAGGGGCCTTGAATTCCCAATTTTTCCAATACTTTTATCATGAAGGGGTGCTGAATTCTGTCAAATGCTTTCTCAACATCTAAGGAGAAGATTATGTGTTTTTTATTTGAATTTGTTCACATAGTGGATTACATTGATGAATTTCGTATATTGAACCATCCCACCATCCCTGGGATGCAAAATCGACCCATTCTTATCTCTTTGTACACAGCTCAAGGCCACGTGGATCAAGACCTCTATAGAAAACCAGATACACTGAAACTAACAGAAGAGAAAGTGGGCAAGGGCCTCCAACACCTAGGCACACGGGAAAATTTCCTGCACAGAACACCAATGGCTTGTACTCCAAGATAAAAAATTGACAAATGGGACCTCATAAAATTGCAAAGCTTCTGTAAGGGAAAGAACACTGTCCACAGGACAAAGGGCAACCAACAGACTGGGAAAAGATCTTTACCAACATTTCATCCAATAAAAGACTAATATCCAACATGTACAAAGAACTCAAGGAGACTCCAGAGAATCTAATAACCCTATTAAAATATGGGGTACAGAGCAAAACAAAGAATTCTCAACTATGGAATACTGAATAGGCTATGAAGCACCTCATGAAATATTCAGTATCCTTAGTCATCAGGGAAATGGGAAATGCATATCAAAACAACCCTTAGATTCTACCTCACACCAGTCAGAATAGCTAAGATAAAAAACTCAGGTGATGACAGATGCTGACAAGGATGTGGAGAAAGAGGAACACTCCACGATTGTTGGTGGGATCGCAAGCTGTTACAACTACTCTGTATATCAGTCTGGTGCTTTCTCAGAAAATTGGACATAGTACTACCTGGGGACCCAACTATACCACTCCCGGGCATACACCCAAAAGATGCTCCAACATATAATAAAGAAACATCTTCCACTATGTTCATAGTAGCCTTATTTATAATATCCAGAAGCTACAAAGAACCCAGATGCCCTTCAACAGATGAATGCATACAGAAAATGTGGTACATTCACACAATGGAGTACTACTCAGCTATTAAAAATAATGACTTCATGAAGTTCGCAGGCAAATAGATGGAACTAGAAAATATCATCCTGAGTGTGATTAACCAGTCACAAAACAACACACATGGTATGCACTCACTAATAAGTGCATATCAGCCTAAAATCTCAGAATACCCTAGAAACAATTCACAGACCATATGAAGTTCAATAAGAAGGAAGACCAAAATGTAGATGCTTCATTCCTTCTTAGAAGAGGGATCAAAATACTCATGGGATGAAATACAGGGATAAAGAGTGGAGCAGGGACTGAAGGAAAGGCCATCCAGAGACTGCCCTACCAGAGGATCTATCCTATATGCAGCCACCAAACCCAGTCACTATTGCTGATACCAAGATGTGTTCACTGACAAGGGCCTGATATGGGTGTCTCCTGAGAGGCTTTCCAGAGCCTTATTGATACAGATGAGGATGCTTGCATCTAACCATCATACTGAGCATGGAGACCACAATGAAGGAGTTAGAGAGAGGACTGAAGGAGCCAAAGAGGTTTGCAACCCAATAGGCAGAACAACAATATCAACCTTCCAGAGCTCCCGGGTACTTAACCATCAGTGAAAGAGGACACATGGAAGGACACATGGAAGGACCCATGGCTCCAGCAGCATATGTAGCAGAGGATGACATTGTCTGGCATTAGTAGAAGGAGAAACCTTTGGTCCTGTGAAGGCTTATTTCTTCAGTGTAGGGGAATGCCAGTGTGTTGAGGTGGGAGTGTATGTGGGAGTGGGAGCATCGCATAGAAGCAGGAGGAGTGGGAGTGGAAGAGGGTGTGGGAGAGGGGAGAAGGAGATAACATTTGAAATGTAAATACATAAAATATCTAATCAGAAAAGACACTGAACTTTCTCACCAGAACTTCTAGCTCCTAATATGTAAATGTTAGCATATATCCTTGAATAACCAAAGATATGGGAAAGTAAAATGGGACCATTGATGGAGTACAAAGTTGGTGAGTAGTAGAGACAAAGATGGCAGGGTGCAGGTGATCTGATCTGGGAAATGCAAAAAGGATGGAGTGTAACTGGAAAATGGGGAGGGAAATGAATATGTAAGATTGGAAGAGGATAAAATAACATTAAAGATGTCAGAAAGTCATGTGAAATACTATTAAGTCTTTAAAAAATATCTTACATATGTAAGTTTATGTATAAATATGCATACACAGTTTAAATGAAATTTTCTCATCTTGCTGACAATACACCAATGCACTAAAGATATTTCACAAAACTCCCAAAACTAGGTGTTAGAATCCCTCTTTTGAGTTGTTCCTTAGGGTTGCCCAAAAGACTCCCAAAACATTCCAAACAAGTAACATTATACAGGCTGAGTAGGTTATACTTAGAAATATATATGTGTACACAGTACAATAATAAATGAAAAATAACAATAAATAATAGGAAGAGGTCATGAATTTAAAATGTGTGCCAAAAGGGGTCTATGGGAGAGTTTGAGGGAAGAAAGGGAACAGTAAATGATGTAATTATTATAATCCACCAAATAAAAACTCTTACCCATTTGTCAATGCAGACAAAAGGAATATAGAAACGATCTTCTCTAAATGTGGTTATGGGCAGAGCCTTAAATAACCTCTTTTTAAAAAGACCTCAGCTTCTTTTCATCTTTCCTTTCAGGTTCTTTAACTACTTACCTGCTTTCATCTTTTTTCTTCTAATCTACAGAATTTCATCATTCACTTTCTTGATTATTCCTAAATGGCAAACTCCTCAGCCTCCACTCCTTACAGCCTTCTGAACTCCTCACAGCCTTCTGAACCACTGCCCCTTCAGCAGTTTCTTGGACTTCCTTAGCGTATGTATCTCTCCCACACTAACAACTGTAGGACAGGCCCTAGGACAAAGTGCCCACACATGCTGCGAGGGGAGACAAAGAACTACTGTCCTGAAACCAATTTGATTTAAAAATGCTGCAGGTTTCACCAGTCTATATATACTGTAGCTGTTTCTTATCTCTCTGAATGCCAATTAACAGGTTTTTTTATGGCTTTTTAACTGAGGAATAAATTCAATACATCTTTGAGGTGTGTAATCAGTACCAACTGGTTTAAAGACTATCCGAGCCTTCCTTTTGCGCCTTCCTTTTGTGCCTTCCTTTTGCTTAAATACTGCACATCCTGTTTTCAATCCTACTTCTAAAGCCTTCATTTAGGACAGGGAGATGGACGGCATGAGTTTTATTCCAAGAATTCAAGTAAAGGTGTAAGGAGAGAACCAGCTCAACAAGGTAGTCCTCTGACCTCCATGAGAACACAAATACCCACACAATCATATGTATTGTTGCTGTTGTTATTATTATTAAAATAAATTTAAATCTTTCATTTGCCATTTTAGAGGCAGCAACCATAAAAAATGGGGTTGCTCATTTATTCGACATTTTGAAGATCATTTTAATTTTACCATATTAATGATAGAATAAGGACATACAGTCTAGGTATTGACTCTTTTGTTTTTCTTTAGTGGTACATTAAAATGTACACAGACTTTTGGTAAAATGGCTATTTCTACTGTGTTAATCCTACCAATCCATGAGCATGGGAGCTGTTTCTATCTTCTAATATCTTCTTTAATTTCTTTCTTCAATATGTAAATGTATTTATCATACAACTCTTTACTTGTCTGGTGAGAGTTATCCCAAGATATTTTTGAGAGTAATGTGAAAGGTCTAATTTATTTCTGGATCTTTTGTCATTTATATATAAGAAGGCTATTGGCTTTTGTATGTTAATTTCATATCCTGCTACTTTGTTGAAAGTTCTTAGCAACTGTGGAGAATTTTCTGATGGGTCTTTTAGGGTCGCTTACACATAAAACTATATCATCTGGAAATAAAGATCCTATGAAGAATACATAAAATTCAAAACAGACATGATATTCTCTCTGAAACCATGTGTCTCCATCCAGTTGAATGAAACATTTCACATTTACAAAGCACTGAACATCTGCCGGACCCTGAGCCTTAAAACAGGGCTTCTACAGACCCGCTTTTACCTGAAGAATACTTAAAATAGGGCCCAGGTGAAGTGAACAGGAGCAGACAAACTTTCTAATCAGTTAGGCTGGAAGCATTAGCTTAAAGGAAAATGCAAATATAGCTTTAGTATGCCATTCAGTCACAGCAGCTGCTTCAGTGGACTAAAATATTCCATGAATAGTGTATCTCTTTCACAGCCTTCATAGCCATTTCTCTTTAACCTTATATTATAAAAAAATTAATGTTTAAAAAAAGCACCATATTGTTTTTTCTTTTTCTTTTCTTTTCTTTTCTTTTCTTTTTGCTTTTATTGGATTTTTTAATTTACATTTTAAATGTTAAAACTTTCTCAGTTTCCCCTCCAGAAACCTGCTATCCCATCCCCCCAGCTTCTATGAAGGTGCTCCCTCACCTACCGACCCATCCCCTCCCACCTCCTTGCCCTGACATTGCCCTACACTGGGGCATCAAGCCTCAACAGGACCAAGGGACTCTCCTTTTGTTGATGCCCGACAAGGCCATCTTCTGCTACATGTGAGGCTGGAGCCGTAGGTCCAAGCCTGTGTTCTCTTGGGATGGTGGTTGAGTTCCTGGGAGCTCTGGGGGGTCTGGTTGATTGATACTTTTGTTCTTATGGAGTTGCAAACCCCTTCAGCTCCCTTAGTCCTTTCTCAACAATTGGGTCTTCTCCACTGGAGACCCGGTTCTCAGTTCAATGGTTGCCTGCAAGCATCCGCCTCTGTATTTGTCAGGCTCTGGCAGAGCCTCTGAGGAGACAGCTATATCAGGCTCCTGCCAGCATGCACTTCTTGGCATCTGCAATATTGCCTGGGTTTGGTATCTTATCAGACAAATATTTCTCCCTTGTTAACTTTGTTATATTTTAATCGCTTTAAATCTCATTAAATATTTTAGGAATGAATTAAATTTTATTGGTTTGCAGTCTTCCAGTGCACTCCTCTTACTCTTGATACAGTGCACTGTATCAAGGTGTTTGTAGTGGTTATGTCTAAAAGTTTTAGGTGTTCATCGCTTTATGAAGATAGCCAAGATTAACACTTTAAACAAGAGTAAACAAACCTATTGATGAATCAAGACACTGAAAGCAAATTTCCAATCAAGTTCCATCTTCGTCCAAGTCATTGAAACTTTTGAAAAAAAATCAGCATTTTGTTTGCAGGTTTTCCTTGTCAGTTTAAAATTGCTATCTTCCTAGGGGCTGCAAATCTACATGGGAGCACTCAGAAAGTATTTTCAGTGGGATTGAATACACATTACATTTCATACACACTAGCATGAATCGCTCCTCTTCTTTTGACATAGTTTTCTAACAAATGAAAGCTTCCACCGTGGAAAAAGAAAACTGTTGTACAGACAAAACCATCAATGTCAGATATGGTCCAGAAAATCCAATTTAGGATTTGTCTGAGAGGTCTATACCCTCTCTCTGTCAGAAAAAAAAAAAGAAAGAAAGAAAGAAAAGAAAAAGAAAAAGAAAAAAGAAAAGAAAAGAAGAAAGTCCCCCAAGGTGGTTTAATTCATGACACATAACAATGACTGAAGAAGGAATGTGGGTAAATAACACACGTGCATGCTTCCACTAATTACAGGAATATCTCTTAATCAAAAGGCACACAAGGTGATGTGAGAGCTGTTAAGCAAGCCTATTTTCAGCTGAGTAGCTCCTCATGTGCCCACTCTAAGAGATTACAGCCTTGACATTGATTATGACTATGGAATTGTTACCTGCAAAATGAATTTTTACGCTATGGAAACAGGTATGTAAACTAGAGAGAGAGTTCCACTGGCATAGACAAGTGCCCCTCCAGAGTGCCATGAGACCATCTGGGCCTTTCCCTGAGCTTTCCCTTTGGTTTCATTTGAGCTGCTACATTCACTTGTGGAGCACCAGGGGAGAACGAAGTAAAATACTTTTTTATTTCTGTGACTATCCTTATTAGTATGTACACTCAACTGCTACAAACTAATGAGGCAGTGTCACTGTATGAGGCTGTTGTACTGAATATTCTGAAAGTTTCAGGACACTGAAAGGATAAACCCAAAATAGGCTATTAGTTAACTGAATGTAGTCATACGGTATTAATGAAGACAATCAGACAATATATTGACCAGAAAGTGTGGGATTTTAATATATTCACTTTCCTAAGGAATGCATTACTAAGAACTAAATTTCAAAAATACCATAAAATGTAAATACTTTCATTAAAAAGTGTGACCCAGGAATATTTAAAATTCTCCCTCCTGTGTGAAATTAGGAGAAAATACATATCGACTTCTAACATCATTGAGAATCCCTTGCTCAATATATTTGCTTAATCTTAAAGTTAAAAATAAATATCAGTGTTTTGCACATTTAAAGTGAAATCTAATAAAAATAATAAATTCTGAGAAAATATAAACAGAAACCCTTAATCTTTATCCTCAGAGTATGATAGCAGGAAAATTAAACCCACTATTAAATCATGCCTTGAGCATTCTAAAATTAAGCAGAAATGACAAATGTATAATTAGAAATGGGAAGCAAGCAATATTTAAATCCATCTTGGCATTAGTGCTTAGTGTATTGCATTATTAGCTCACTTTTCAATTACAATAATCCTACAATCTTTTTGGTCCCGGCAAATATGAAGTACCCAGTAAAACATTAGCCACAGCTCAGTGAAATCCCAGTATCAAAACATCCCAAACTGCAGATCATACAGGCATAGGAAAGATTTCTTTTTGTTTCATAGACTTGAATCTTTACAAAAAAAAAATGCACCCACAGAGAATGCTGGAAGCCTTTTTTCAAGTAATCTTTCAGATACTCAGAGGAAGCTGTGTTAGATATTTCTTGAACTGTTTCTATAGCTACTGTCTGAATACATAAGGTTACAAAAAATAAGTAATCCATTTCCCAATACCATAAACATGTACTGCCTGGGATCCTCTAAAATACGTTAACTCTCAACCTTATAAAGACACCTTGTTTCTTTCTTTTTTTCTAATTGCATTTTATTTTCCATTTTAAATGTTATCCCACTTCCCATTTTCCCCTGCAGAAACCTGATATCCCACCTCCCTTGCTTCTTCTCACCCACCCACCCACTCCCTAACACCTCCCCACCCTGACATTCCCCTACACTGGGTCATCAAGCCTTGACAGGACCAAGGGCTCTGCCCCCATTGATGCCTAACAAGGACACCCTGTGCTACAAATGTGGATGGAGCCGTAGGTCCATCTCTGTATTCTCTTGGGATCTTGGTTTAGTCCCTGGGAGCTCTGGGGGCTCTGGTTGGTTGATATTGTTGTTGTTCTTATGGGATTACAAACCCCTTCGGCACCTTCGGTCCTTTCTCTAACTCCTCAATTGGGGACCCTGTTCTCCAATGGTTCAATAGGTGGCTGTACACATCTGCCTCTGTATTTGTAAGGCTCTGGCAGAGCCTCTAAGCAGACAGTTGTATCAGGCTCCTGTCAGCATGTACTTCTTGGCATCAGCAATAGTGACAGGTTTTGGTGGCTGCATATGTGATGAATCCCCAGGTGGGACAGGCTATGGATCGCCTTTCAGTCTCTGCTCCACACTTAGTCTCCCTATTACTTCCCATGAGTATTTTTGTTCCCCTTCTAAGAAGACCTGAAGCATCTACACTTTGGCCTTTCTTCTTCTTGAGCTTCATGTGGTTTGTGAATTGTATCTTGGGTATTCTGAGCTTTTGGGCAAATATCTACTTATCAGTGACTACATACCATGCGTGTCCCTTTGTGATCTGGTTACCTCACTCAGGATGATATTTTCTAGTTCCATCTATTTGCCTAAAAATTTCATGAAGTCATTGTTTTTAATAGCTGAGTACTATTCCATTGTGTAAATGTATCACATTTCCTTATCCATTCCTCTGTTGAAGGAGATCTGGGTTCTTTCCAGCTTCTGGCTATTATAAATAAGGCTGCTATGAATGTAGCAGAGCATGTGTGTTATATGTTGGAGAATCTTTTGTGTATATGCCCAGGAGTGGTATAGCAGCATCCTCTGGTAGTACTATGTCCAATTTTCTGAGAAACTGACATACTGATTTCAAGAGTGGTTGTACCAGATTGCAATCCAACCAACAATAGAGAAATGTTCCTCTTTCTCTACATCCTCACCAGCATCTGCTGTCACGTGAGCTTTTTTATCTTAGTCATTCTGACAAGTATGAGGTGGAATCTGAGAGTTGTTTTGATATGCATTTCCCTGATGACTAAGGATGTCGAACAATTTTTAGGTGCTTCTTGGCCATTCGATAATCCTCAGTTGGGAATTCTTCATTTAGCTCTGTAGCCCATTTCTTAAAAGGGTTATTTGATTCTTTGGAGTCTCACATCTTGAGTTCTTTGATCATCTCATTACATGCTGAGAAGCATTTGACAAAATTCAACACTCATTCATGATAAAAGTATTGGAAATATCAGGAATTCAAGGCCCATATCTAAACACAGTAAAAGCAATATACAGCAAACCAGTAGCCAACATCAAGCTAAATGGAGAGAAACTTGAAGCAATCCCACTAACATCAGGGACTAGACAAGGCTGCCCACTCTCTTCCCTAACTATTCAGTGTAGTACTTGAAGTCCTAGCCAGAGCAATCAGACAACAAAAAGAGGTCAAAGGGATACAAATTGGAAAGGAAGAAGTCAAAATATCACTATTTGTAGATGATATGATAGTATACTTAAGTAGCCCCAAAAATTCTGCCAGAGAACTCCTACAACTGATGAATAACTTTAGCAAAGTGGCCGGATATAAAATTAACTCAAACAAATCCATAGTCTTACTCTACTCAAAGGATAAGTAGGCTGAGAAAGAAATTAGGAAAAAGACACCCTTCAGAATAGTCACAAATAATATAAAATACCTCGGTGTGACTCTAAACAAGCAAGAACTTCTAGTCTCTAAAGAAAGAAATTGAAGAAGATATCAGAAGATGGAAAATCTTCCATGCTCTTAGATTGGCAGGATTACTATAGTAAAAATGGCCAATTTTCCCAAAAGCAGTCTACATATTAAATGTAATCCACATCAAAATCACAAGTCAATTCTTCACAGTTAGAAAGAGCAATTTTCAAATTCATTTGGAATAACACAAAACTCAGGATAGCAAAAACTATCATCAACAGTAAAAGAACTTCTGGGGCAATCACGATCCTTGACTTCAAGTAGTATTGCAGAGCAATAGTGATAAAAACGCATGGTATTGGTACAGAGACAAGCAGGTAGATCAGTGGAATAGAATTGAAGACCCAGAAATGAACCCACACACCTATGGTCATTTGATCTTTGACAAAGGAGTTAAAACCATCCAGTAGGGAAAAGACTGCATTTTCACCAAATGGTGCTGGTTTAATTGGAGGTCAGCATGTAGAAGAATGCAAATCGATCCATTCTTATTGCCCTGACAAAAATCAAGTCCTAGTGATCCTTGGACCTCCACATAAAACCAGATACACTCAAACTAAAGAAAGAGAAAGTGGGCAAGGGCCTCGGTCGCATAGGCACAGGAGAAAATTTCCTGAACAGAATACCAGTGGCGTATGCTCTAAGATCAAGAATGAACAAATGGGACCTCATAAAATTGCAAAGCTTCTGTAAGGCACAGGCACTGTCAATAGGACAAAATGCAACGGACAGATTGGGAAAAGATCTTTACCAATCCCACATCCACTAGAGGGCTAATATCTAATATATACAAAGACCTCTTGTGTTTCTAACAGTATAATATAGGTAAAGCTTGATAAACTGTGTCTTCTATAATTTACTATAGAATCACTCCAAATCTCTCTCATGCCTTACTTTCCCCTTCCAATATTAGCTAATCTGCCCCTAGCTGCCGTCCAATCTCCTCCTCACATTCTCCAACAGATGTGAAGAGATCCTTACCCTAGCTTTTTTTTTAAACTCAGATGATTAATTTAATACATATTAAGTACCTACCATAATCAGTCACTAAACTTCATAGTTAAATATGACCCCCCACTTTACATTCATGGAAATAGTGTCCTGTTCTGTGTACATGCCCTCTTGCTTTTATACTTTTCATAAGACATTCACTCTGATCCCATTCCTTTGAGACAGGGTCTCTCACTGAATCTGGAGGTATGCTGATAAAAGTCCTCACATTACAGCTGTGTACACAGCCATGCCCAGCTTTTTGTGTGGCTGTTGAAGTTTCCAATTCAACTTGTAATGCTTGTAAAACAAATACTCTTGCCCAGTGCAACATCTCCCCAAATAAACATTTCTAATACTCAAGATTAGGAAAAAGTTCCACTGATATCCCCTTCCATAGAGAAGTTATAAACATCTTCTAATTTCTTAATCAACACCTGTGTAGTCCTCTTTGATTCCTTTATTGTTGATATGTCTGTATACATGTCAGGAAATATTGGCCTTTATAATGAGAATACATTTAGTATACTACCACTTCCCAGAGCCTTTGCCGTGAACTACTCTACCATTGAGCAACGCCCACAAAAACTACCACCCATGTATGGAGATATGATGAAATGAACCCTCATATCATCCCTGTAATAGCAGAAATTCTTTTCTCAAATTTCTTCTTTATTCAAAAACATTTTCATTCAATATATTTGATCATGTTCTTTTCTTTCCCCAACTCCTTCCAGAGTTTTTCTACTTCCCCACCCACCCAACATCACATTCCTCCATGCCCTTTCAAGAACACACACACACACACACACACACACACACACACACACACACACACACTCAAAACAAATGAACAGCACAATTACACCCACCAACAACACCAACACCAACAACAAAGCAATAAGGCATAAACAAACAAGCAACAGCCCCCCAAAAAGAAAAAAGTGCACAAAAATTAAATTAAATTAAAAATGGAGTCTATTTTGTATTGGACAACTCCTGAGGAAGGAACCTGCCCTAGAATGTAATTGTTATATCTAGTGACAGTCCATTGGAAAAAGACTGACTTCCCTTTCCCAGAAGGTATCAACTACAGGTAGCTTCTTAGAAGAGGCAGAACCTTATATCTACTTTCCTTTCTCTGCTCTGAAATTTTGTCTGCTTTGAAGCCCTCCAGGTCTTGTGAGGTGCTGTCACAATCACTTTGAGTTCCTTTGTACGTCAGCCCTGCTGTGTCTGTCTGTGTGACAGTGTGGGTTTGGAGTAGTAGGCCTTCTCTGGCTCATATTGTCTTCCTCTCTCCTCCTCTCCATAGATCCCTAAGTCCTTAAGGGAGGCGGTGCTGGTAATTCTTGACTGAAATCAACAATAATTAACAAAAATGTAAAACTGTTCAAATACTTCATGTTAATGTGTCTGAAAATCTTGGAAATTCACATATGGAGGTATGTGAGCATTATTTGTGCCTTTGTTACTAAATAAGGTTCCAGCACCATGTCTGCTTGCCTGCTGCCCTGTTTCCTAACCTCGATGGCCATGAGCACTAATCCTCTAAAACTATAAGCCCAAAATAAACTTTCTTCAATAAGTCGCCTTGATCATGGTGTTTTATCATAATAGAAATGTTAGAAAGACAGATAGGAGCTGGGAAGATAAAAATAATCATTTTTGAAGGCATGACCACTGATAAATTTTTCCCATACTATAGTGAACGACCTCATACCCATGGCCCTATGCTACATAAACTCACAGGTTTATAAAATAAAAAAAAATGAAAAAAGACATAAAGTTAGGAGCAGGAGGTGTTAGATTAGCTATGAGAAGTCCTGGAGGAGAGAAACAGGGACTGAATGTCACCATAACTTATCATATATGTATATAAATTTTTCAAAGGAAGAAAAAGAGCAGTAATTGCAGGTAACAGGTGTGACACCCTGACCTAGTTGCCTTCTGTTTTAACCCAAAACACAGAGTTAACAGAGATGAAAAATTAAGGACTATCATTAACTATGTATCTTTGTATGTATGTTTCTTACTGGGATCCAAAAATAGTCACAGGAGCTTTGTGACTCAGGAAGTTCAAGGTAGTAAGAAAGATACTTGAAGCAGATTGCAGAAAGAAAATTTAAATAATCATTGTTCATAAACCATGCTAGTCTTTGCCTTTTAAAGTCAGTTTTGACTGGAAAGAATGCAGATTTTGCACACATATTCAAACATTTCCAGCACTGGAAAATGGCAAAACGATTAGCAACTTTAAAAACTAGTTCCTGTCCCATGCGCTGGAAGAGTCCTGAAGCCTACCAATAGCTTTTGTACCTTGGTGCTAATCTGCCTTTGAAAAAGAAGTTGCTTGCTGACAGGATTCTGATATAGCTATCTCCTGAAAGGCTTTGCCAGAGCTTTACTGATACAGATGAGGATGCTTGCAGCTAGCAGTTGGACTGAGCAGGAACTCCAATGGAGAGTTAGAGAAAGGACTGAAGGAGCTGAAGAGGTTTGCAACCCCATAGGAAGAATAACATCAACCAACCAGTCCTCCCAGAGCTTCCAGGGACTAAACCATCAACCAGAGAGTACACAAGGAGGGATTCATGGCTCCAGCTGCATATGTAGCAGAGGATGACATTGTCTGGCATGAATAGGAGGAGAAGCCCTTGGTCCTGTGAAGGCTGGCTTCCCCAGTGTAGGGGAATGCCAGGGTGTTGAGGTGGAGTTGGTGGATAGGAGAGCAAGCATCCTCATAGGAGAAGGGAGGACATAGAAAGGGGGGAACCAGGAAACGGGATAACATTTGAAATGTAAATACATAAAATATACAATTAAAAATAAATAAATAAATAAATAAATAAATAAACTTTAAAATAAGAAAAGGAAGTTGCATTAGTTCTTTCAACACAAAATTAAAGAAAGTATCAATGATTTCTTTATAAGCAACCATTGGGCCAGTGAGTAATCATTTGGAGTGCCACTCATGAGAGCTGCATAATAGGGACAATATATTCTCACAAGTTATCACTTAAGTTCCACATGCATGCCATGGCACATGCATGCATACAGAGTTCACACACACACACACACACACACACACACACACACACACACTAAATGTAATTTTAAAAATAGAAACAATGACCACTTCAACTGTACATTAAATCAGAAGTGTACAAAGGCAAAGCTAATGTTCTTCAGAATGTGATCAACCTAGCAACACATGTAGCATGTCACCTTAAATGTAGACAGCAAATTTGCATATATATTAACTTATGCTTTTACTGAGCAGCTCATGAAAGGAAGCGCCTCCAGAAAGCTGTTGTCAGGATCAGTCCTGATGGGGTTCAAACCAGAAAATAAAGGTACTGCACCTTGGGAAAGAGCATCACAGTGATCCCTTGCATTTCTATCATATGACGTCACACTCCTTTGGGATGTGTTCATGCATTCCTTCACAGGAATCTGATGGCACTTTGACTTATGTTGAGAAACAGTTCTACATTTAAAAGGTCTCTAATTAAATTTATGTAAGATAAATGCATAACATAATTAATTCCATTTCATCTTTGACAACTATAACCTTTGGATTAATTTGTAATAAGGTTTTTATTCTTTCTTTAGGCTTTCTAGAAACTTGGTCAATTATTATCAGTTAAACATTAATCATAACAATAGCTAAACTTTATTGACTGCTTGTTACTTGTCAACAGTACTGAAAGCCAATTAAAGTACTCTAGCTCATTCAACAGCCTAATATCCCAGTGAAATATATATACATATATATATGTGTGTATATATGTATATATGTATGTATATATATGTGTGTGTGTATATATGTATATACATATACATATTTACTACCCCAAAGCATTTCTAACTTGCTACTTGAGAAAATTGCTTATGTCTGTGTTCATGAAATCCTGGAGTAAGAGTGTTTAGCCATGAGGTGCTCAGTTACACTGCCTTCTACACAGGAGCTAAGGGTGTACAGTCTTTCTGTGTGAATGACAGATCAGTGAAATACATTGTAACAACTGAGACACCTCTGACAGAGAGATGCTAAAAGAGAGCAAGTCAAAGAAGTGTGGTGTTCTCAGGCTCCTCAGGGAATGGTGCCTCCACTTGGAATTCTAATTTCAGTTTCTCTAACTAAGAAAGAGGAATACAAATGGTGGAGAAGAAGGAAAGACAAACAGGGCTGTGAATTCTTAATTAATAGGAGGTTCAGGGATGCCAAGACCAGTTTTTGAGCTGCCATGGAAGGCTGCATTTAGCATAGATACAGAAGCCACTAGCCATTGGGAGCGATGCCCTTGAAGCCCTCCATTATTGATGTTATTATTATGGTTAGTTAAGTATGACTGGGTTCATGGAAAATCCCCAGCCAGCTGTAGAAGACTAACATAAATCTGGTGGTCAGGATGAATAATGATATGATAAAGTTCTCTTGCTGAGAAATATATCTGACGTCAAGATACCCAATGTGATGACCTGTAACCTTTCTGAAAAACCAACATCCTGCTGACTAATAGATAAACCTGTGACCTTTCTGACATCCTGTCAACATCAGCCGATTCCCTGACCACATGAATATTGTGTCCTTGGCCTGCGTAAATGTTTCACACTTCCCCCCTCCCTCTGTTACCCATGTTATGGTATAAATTCAGCCTTGGGGAAAAATAAAATTGTCGCCTTGATCAGACTCTTGTCTTGGCATCCTTCTTCATGTCTCTTATCCCCCATTCTCTTCCAGGTACTCTCAGCCCCTATCATTGACAACTGGCTGCTATCACTGACTTCAAAATGTAAAAAGGCACTTTCCAAAGTCTTCCCCAGTGATGAGAAGGGAAATCATTTTTGTCTGAAAACCTTAGAGCTCTTTCAGAAAGCATTTTCATGCTGCTAAATGACTTCATTAATGGTATGGCTCAAAGTTTCCAAAACTCAGTTTCTGAAGCTCATTCAAAATATGTATTCAAGAAATGAAAGAAACAATCTTATGCAAGTAAAAAAATAAGACAGGCCCTATTATTTCAACTAAAGCTACCCGTTCTCAGAGGTACTGGGGAGTTTTTATATGTTTGGGAAGAGCAAAATTAATGTCAAGTCTTTATCTCTGAGGAAATTTATTAATTGTGTATCCATTGCAACCTGAAACATTTCCAGGTACTAGGCACTTTATTAGATAGCTAGCTGCTGAGGAGACAGACATATATCTGAAGACATATGTAGCCAACAGAAGTCTGATTTCCTCAAGTGTACAAACTAGACTAAATGCAGAATACAACATGTATGCAGAAGTGCTTGAGTCTTGTTCTATTCATTGCTATATTTGATTGCTGTGGCAATCAAAGTGACCTTTCTGTAACATTAATGTTATGGATCCGCATTGTCATCCCTCCTTATAAACCAGGTCTACAGTTCTAACCCCTTTAAATTTTAAATTCATCATATTTACCATCTTCATCTGCCCATATAGATTGATATCCCCTCCCTGCTACTCATGGAGCCCTGGGTTTTCCTGAATCACAACCTCAACCTCCATTTTTTCCAAAAGTTAGTTCTACATACCACAATTGATCATAGCCTCCCACAGCGAATAATGACCATGGAGCTGCAAAATGCTGAAAACACTGGTAAGAAATAGTTGTTTCCTCAAAAGACATGTTACAAGACAGAGTCCTTTCCGCAGTCTGCTTGCTCTTAGATAACGCTAATGAAAGCTTATATACAGCAGACCCCTGTATCTAACAGCCTTCTACACAGCTCAGGTGAATTGTCTGGTTCAATCCTCAGCACCATTGCTAATTCCCACATTCAGTACCACAATGAAGACACACGTGACGGACAGTGAGCATCAAAAGCAGCAGAATTTGACCTGTGCAGCAGGCAGTCAGGGCTGTGCAGTGATGCTACCACACACCTCTCCAGTTAACGGTGGTTCTTGTAGTTATTTCTCATGTGGGCCTATGGACAAGGTTTGTTAATAATTTCTGACTGCAGAAAATAAAGCAGAACGTGGGGAGAGGGAAGCTAATTGCTAGTTTCATGGGGATGACTCAGATTGAATACTAGATATACTCTAGAGATAGAGTTTGAGGAAGGATTAGAAATAAACAAGGAAAGTCTACTTTGATGCCAAAAATTTAGAATAGTAGCCTCAGAAATACAGACAAAAACAGCCAACCAGGTAAAATATGTGATTGTCTTTGATATATAAATGTGACAAACAGAATACAACTCTATACATTCATAAATTAATAACTTCCAAGATTATGCTAACTGTACCCACAGCAGTGTATTTGATTCATGCTACTACCTGCTGCCTATTCCAATATTTTCACACTGATGGCATCCCCTTTGCTATTATCTATCAGTGTTTCTTTTCTCCCAAGCCTTAATAATGAGGAAACATTTACAAATCTTCCAGTTTTAAGAAATTTGGTAAAAAGAGTCCATGTTTTTTCTATATTTTGGGTACCTCACAAATATGCAACAAAAGTTAAGCAATAACGAGCACATATTGAGTGAGGACAGGTTGAGAAGTAATCTACTGTTAAAAATTTAGAAATCTTTTTATTTGGATGAGAGATTTCCATAAAATCTTCTGAAAGAAATTAAAGGGGAAATAGAAAAAGTTTATTTTAATCAGCTCACCAGGATGGCACACAGCAACGAGTGAAAAGCCTTAATAATTCTGTGAAGATCTAGGTAAAGAAAGATTTAATATTTAGAAAGTGTTGCCATAGAGTAGAAAACGAATCCTGGAATACAAAATTCATTTTAGGTGGATGCAAAATAGATGTATCTGTGCATGTAAAAATTCAAAGTTGCACTAGAGACAAGATGACTTTTTGTAAAGCTTTTAAATTCCAATCCCTGGTACAAAATCTAACTGGAGCCTGAGATTTGGTTAGGGGTTTATCTTAGCATCCTCAGTGCTGCATTTCACATCCCAGCACTATCTGTTGTATGATCTGCCTGTCTGCTCTCAGAGGATTTAATGTACACAAAATGTTACATGCGTTTTCTAGATGCATGAATTAAGCCTCCTATATTTAAACTGATTAGAGAGAGAGAGAGAGAGAGAGATGTTTACTACAGTCTCTATACCTCCAGCAATGATTACATTGTCGCTTCCTTTATATAACTTCAAAAATATCAAGTATAATGAACTTTACATAACATTAGCAATTTGTTACTTGATAAGAAAAAATGGCATTATTCAGATAAGTGCAAATAGTTGGTCATGAATATCTTTAAGAGCAAACTCTGCATAATGAACTTTTTATCATATCAGCGAGCATAGGCTTCTGGTTTAGGACCCAACATTTTCTGGATAACAGTGACCTTTTCTTTGCTTGGAAAACTATATAAGATATAAGAAACAATTACAAGAAAAGGGGGGTTATGCATAGCCTCAGAGACAAAACATAAGCCCATCCTCTTCCTTCTTAAAATGATCAATGATTCCATCCATTATTCTCCCTTCTGCCTACTAACTGTATATGATCATTAAAAAATATAAAACTTCGGTTAGCTGGGACAGAAATCCATGGGACAGTTCTCCTGAGGTTGTCACCATGACAGCATGGACCATTTCCATAGTGCAGCTGTTCCTGCATCACCCCCATTTCTAGTTTAGTTATGATAAATGCTCCACATCCCACAGACACCTGACTTCTTCAGGTGAAGAACACTACAGTTCTTCCCTTCCTCCATCCTCACAGTAAGTACATCCATTGATTCTGATTGTGTCGACAATTAACATTCCGCTTCCACTGTGTGCTGGAGGTCAAACCTGGTGCCCAGAGCACTCGAACTCATGGCTTTACAGCTAAGCTATGACTATACTTTATAGGGAAGGAAACATGTTCCAAACTTTTGACACACCAGACACACTTTGATGTTAAAATTACTGCAACTGAAATAATGAGTGTTGTCAAATAATTGAATAAAAAACCTGATAGCCAGGGACTACAGCTATGAGAGCATCAGCAAACCAGAACCATAAACACATCTGTGTCATCTTTATTTCTTGAGCAAGACAGGGGTAAATGGTGTAATTTGTCATATAAATAATGCTGCAAGTCTCACTTGCAACCCCCATGGCCCACTTCAGAATTCCACATCATAGTGATCAAGAATTCATAATAGGATCCAAAAAGTTAATATAATGAATGAAGGAACAAACCAAATATTAGGTAACACTGATTAGGGACTCATATCCAAATAATTGTCACATCATTTAAATATATTAGAACTGTGCAGTCTAGATTAATCATGTGTTTTGCAAATGAAATAGGAAACATATCATACGAAAGCTGTAACCTTCAGAGATATTTACTTCAAAGACAATTAATATAAATCAAGTATCCAAAATCATCTATTTTCTTACTTTAAAGTGTCAGTTTATGGAACATTAGTGAAGACTTTACACCGTTTCATAGCAATCAGCAAAGTGGATAGAAATAGAAGGAAATGGCGGTGAATAAGAGTAACAAAACAATGCTTGAGTCAGCACAAATCTGTGGCCTGTGTAAATCCAAAGTAAAGAAATGAGTCAGAATGCAGAATGTGAAAGAGCTTTTGTCCTGATTTTGAATATGTCCTAAATGAGCTACAGTGCCATCTCAGGTACCATGAGGCCACTCTCACTTTCCTGCAGAAAATAGCTGTATGAAAAGCAGTAATAGTCCTCCCAAGTACACAGAGAGTTGGAACTTCGGTTTCCCATGGGTTGCTGATCCCCTACTGTTGACAACGGTCACCTCACAAAATCCTGTTTCCTAAACAATAGGAGGGCATAAGTGGCATCACCTATTTTGCAGAATCTGCAGAGCATTTACAGAAGCAACTGGCAGAGGAAAATTAAGTAGAAGTTCCAGGTTGTATAAAGAACAGGTGGGTGCCAGAGAAATAAGTTATGATCCATTAATAACTGAGAACAAAACACCACAGGTAACATAGAAATCTTTGTTAAGCACCCCAGGCCAAAAACAAGCTTATTTTTAAATATCACACAAGTACATTTATGTCTACTTTATGAGATCTGTTTTATATGTAGATTCTTCTTGTTTTATATCACATATTATTTACTCATTTATTTTGTGCAAGTATGAAGCCTTTTGCTAAACACCTCAATGTTACACATGGGTGTCACAAAAATCATTAAGAAATGATGTCTTTTGTACCTTTGCTGGCATCTGTGGCTTTTGCAATAAAAACATGGAAAAACCACAGGTAGTTTAACGTGCTAAAATAAGCCAGGTCTTTGCACACTAACACCAATAAGATGGTGTTGGAGAACTGGAGTCAGTCTTTCTTATGATGTGAGAGAGTCTAGAGGATCCTGCTATATCTTACAATAGACATAGGGAGATGGCCAAACTCACAGCTCAGAAGGAGGACATAGGAGATAATAAGATTCCAATCTGACCTGTGAGAAACAGTGGTCCTCACTTCATAGTAAGAATATGGGACAATAGGAACAGCTAATGCAAAGTATATTTCCTCAACCCTTGCAATGTCAGGAGTCAGCCTAGAGAATGGTACAAATGACTAGTGTGCCCATTTAGAGCAAGGCTGTTTTTGCAGTTCCTGTCCACTTTCTCCTACAGCTAATACTTCAGAAAACTACAATCCTTCCAGCTCATCTAGCATAGTCTCCATCCTGAGTTCCCACCCTCATGGGGATCAAGATCCACTCCTCTCTTCTGGTTGGTCACTTCAAACATGTTAAAAATTGTCTATAACTTTTTAGCCCTGAGATAAATGACAAAGCACTGAGGCAAGCAGGTTCAAGATACCAGGCAGGGAGGACAGGGATCTACTGACACCTGCTTAGCTGTGATTCACTGTTATATTCTCAGTGTGCATTTACCTAAAAATAGGCTGACTTAGTTAGAGCGTCTACTGCTGTGAAGAGACACCATGACCATGGCAACTCATACAAAGGACAATATTTAATTGGTATTGGCTTAGAGTTTGTAGATTTACTTCATTGTCATCATTATTATCATGGTGGGAAGTATGGCTGCATAGAGTCAGACACGGTGGTGGAAAAGGAGCTGAGAATTTTATATTCTGTAGGCAGCAAAAAGTGAGAGTGAGCCATTGGGCCTGCCTTGGGCTTCTGAATCTTCAAAGCCCTTCAGTAAGGCCACACTTACCCCAACAAGGTCATACGTCCTAGTCCTTTCAAATAATATCCAATCCCTATGAGTTTATAGAGCTAATTTTATTGAACCCATCACAAACAAATGGACCATAATGATTTCTTACAAATTCTGCTATGGGATGTTAATGAATGATGATACTGATACTAGGCCTCACATAAGATATCGACTACTTTTATTACACAATCTATGTTTCTGGGCTTGTTTAGAATAGGTTCTCCTTTAAAACACAACTGTCCTGTCTCCATCTATGAGCAGAACTAAGTCTGTTCAATAGCCCTCGATATCTAAATCCTGCCTGGAAAGAGCTGGTCTCCCAGGAGTGCCATCACTCCTAAGCCCACAGGTAAGATGCCACTTATGCTCCACTAACTGTCCAAAGAGGGACCCACCAGGAGTGTACAAGGCACAGGAAACTCAAAACGCCCTGAGACATGATCCTTCTGATCTGCATCTATGCCCAGAGCTAAGGCTATCACACGACCCTCTGAACCCAAGGCCTGCCAGGAGAGAGCTGTCTCCCAGGAATGCGCTCACTCCTAAGATCACAGGCTCAAAGGACCATAGGAGGGAAAAGCTCCAATGAGAAACAGAAAGACCAACTAACATCAGAGATAAACAGCTAGCTAAAGGAAAGCACAAGAACCTAAGCACAGAAACTAAGACTACTTTGTATCATCAGAACCCAGTTTTCCCACCATAGCAAGTACTGGATACCCCAACAGATCAAAAAAGCAAGACGTGGAATTAAAATCATATCTCATGATAATGATAGAGTACTTTAGGAAAGACTCCCTTAAAAAATATAGGGCAACACAAGTTAAGAAGTAGAAGCCCTTAAAAAGGAAACAAAAAAACCCTTAAAGAGTTACAGAAAAATACAACCAAGCAAGGGAGTGAATTGAACAAAACTATCCAGAATCTACAAATAGAAATAAAAACACTAAAAAAATCACAAAGAAAGATAACCCTGGATTTAGAAAAGCCATGAAATAGATCAGGAGTCATAGATACAAGCATCACCAACAGAATACAAGAGATAGAAGAGATAATCTCAGGTGTGGAAGATACCATAGAAAGCATTAACACAATAGTCAAAGAAAATGCAAAATTTAAAAAGCTCCTAAATCTAAATACGCAGGAAATCCAGGGCAATGAGAAGACCAAACCTAAGAATAGTAGGTATAGAAGAGATCGAAGATTCCCAACATAACGTGCCACTAAATATGTTCAACAAAATTGTAGAAGAAAACTTCCCTAACCTAAAGAAAGAGATGCCCATGAACATACAAGAAGCCTACAGAACTGCAAATAGATTAGACCAGAAAAGGAATTCCTCCCTTCACATAATAGTCAAATACCAAATGCACAAAACAGAGAAAGAATATTAAAAGCAGTAAGGGGAAAAAGTCACATAACATATAAGGCACACCTATCAGAATTATACCAGACTTCTCAACACACAATATGAAAGCTAGAAGATCCTGGGCAGATGTCATACAGACCCAAAGAGAACACAAATGTCAGACCAGGCTACTATACCCAGCAAAATTCTCAATTACCATAGATGGAAAAACCAAGATATTCCATGACAAAACCAAATTTATAAAATATCTTTCCACAAATCCAGCCCTATAAAGGATAGTAGATGGAAAACTCAAACATGAAAAGGAAAACTACACACCCCCTCAAAAAAAATAGTGGATTCAATCCAAAATAAAAAGACATAGACTAACTTACTGGATACAAAAAACAGGATCCAGCATTTTGCTGCATACACGTAAAGCTCCTCAGTGACAAAGACAGATACTACGACCTCAGAGTAAAAGGCTGGAAATTTTTTTTCCAAGTAAATGGTTCCAAGAAACAAGCTGCAGTAGCCATTCTGATATCAAATAAAATCGACTTTTAATCAAAAGTTATCAAAAAGGATAAGGAAAAACACTTCATACTCATCAAAGGAAAAATCTATCAAGATGAACTCTCAGTTCTGAATACCTATGCTCCAAATGCAAGGGCACACACATTCATGAAAGAAACTTTACTAAAATTCAAAACATACATTGCACCTCACACAGTAATAGTGGGAGACTTCAACACCCCACTCTCAGCAATGGACAGATCATGGAAACAGAAACTAAACAGGACACAGAGAAACCAACAGAAGTTAGGAACCAAATGGATTTAAAAGATATCTATAGAAATTTTCATCCTAAAATAAAAGAATATACCTTCTTCTCAGCACTTCATGGTACCAAAATTGACCATATGTTCATTCACAAAACAGGCCTCAACAGATACACAAAGATTAAATTATCCCATGCATTCCATCAGATCACTGTGGACTAAGGCTGGGCTTCAAAAGCAACAGAAAGCTCACATAAACATGGAAGGTGAACAATGTTCTATCCAATGAAAACTTGGTCAACGAAGAAAGAAAGAAAGGAATTAAAGACTTTTTAGAATTAAATGAAAATAATTACACAACATACCCAAACTTATAGCATACAATGAAAGCAGTGCTAAGAGGAAAACTCATAGCTCTGAGGGCCTCCAAAAGAAACTGGAGAGAGCATACACTAGCAGCTTGACAGCACACCTGAAAGCTATAGAACAAAAAGAAGCAAATACACCCAGGTGGAGTAAAAGGCAGGAAATAATCAAACTCAGGACTGAAATCAACCAAGGAGAAATGAAAAGAACTATACAAAAAAAAATCAACAAACCCAGGAGCTGGTTCTTTTGAGAAAATCAACAAGATAGATAAACCCTTAGCCAGACTAATCAGAAAGCACAGAGACAGTACCCAAATTAACAAAATTAGAAATGAAAAGGGAGACATAACAACAGAAACTGAGGAAATTTTAAAAATCATCAGATACTACTACAAATGCCTATACTCAACAAAACTCAAAAATTTGGATGAAATGGACAATTTTCTAGACAGGTAACAAAGTTAAGTCAGGATCAGACAAAACACTTAAACAGTCCCCTAACTCCTAAAGAAATAGAAGCAGTAATTGAAAGTCTCCCAACCAAAAACAAAGCCCAGGACAACATGAGTTTAGTGCAGAATTCTATCAGACCTTCATAGAAAAAAGGCCTAAAACCAACACTATTCAAACTGTTCCACAAAATAGACACAGAGGGAACACTACTCAATTCATTCAATGAAGCCACAATTACACTTATACCTAAGCCACACAAAGACCCAACAAAGAAAGACAACTTCAGACCAATCTCCTGTATGAACATCAATGCAAAAATACTCAATAAAATTCTCACAAAACAGATTTAGAAACATCAATATGGTCATTCACCATTATCAAGTAGGCTTCATCCCAGGGATACACGGACGGTTCAATATACAGAAATCCACCAATGTAATCCAATATATAAACAAACTGAAAGAAAAAAAACACACAATCATTTCATTAGATGCTGAGAAAGCATTTGACAAAATCCAACATCCCTTCATGATAAAACTCTTAGAAAAATCTAACCTAAACATAGTAAAAGCAATATACAGCAAACCAGTAGCTAACATCAAATTAAATGGAGAGAAACTTGAAGCAATCCCATTAGAATCAGGGACTAGACAAGCTGCCCACTCTCTCCCTACCTATTCAATATAGTACTCGAAGTCCTAGCTAGAGCAATCAGACAACAAAAAAAGGTCAAGGGGTCACAAATTGGAAAGGAAGAAGTCAAAATATCACTATTTGCAGATGATATGATAGTATACATAAGTGACCTCAAAAGTTCCTCCTAAACCTGATTTAAAAACTTCAGCAAAGTGGCTCGGTATAAAACTAACTCAAACAAATCAGTAGCCTTCCTCTATTCAATTAATAAACAGACTGAGAAAGAAATTAGGGAAGTGACACCCTTTACAATAGTCACAACTAACATAAAATAACTTGGTGTAACTCTAACCAAGCAAGTGACAGATCTGTATGGCAAGAATGTCAAGTCTCTGAAGAAAGAAATTGAAGAAGATCTCAGAAGATGGAAAGATCTCCCATGCTCATGGATTGGCAGGATTAATATAATAAAAATGGCCATTTTACCAAAAGCAATCTATAGATTCAATGCAATCCCCATTAAAAGTCCAATTCAATTCTCCATAGAGTTAGAAAGAGCAATTTGCAAATTCATTTGGAATAACATAAAACCCAGGATAGTGAAATCTATTTTCAACAGTAAAAGAACTTCTGGGGGAATCACAATCCCTGTCCTCAAGGTATATTACAGATCAGTTGTCATAAAATCTGTATGGTATTGGTACAATGATAAACAGGTAGAACGCTGAAACAGAATTAGACTCAGAAATGAAGCCACACACTTACGGTCACTTAATTTTTGACAAAGGAGCTAAAACCATGCAGTGCAAAACAGACGGCATTTTCAACAAATGGTTCTGGTTTAACTGGTGGTCAGCACGTAGAAAAATGCAAATCAACCAATTATTATCTCCCTTTACAAAGCTCAAGTCCAAGTGGATCAAAAACCATCACATAAAACCAGATACACTTAAACTAATAGAATAGAAAGTTGGAAAGAGCCTCGAACATACAGAACACACATGTTATGTACTCACTGATTAATGGATATTAGCCCAAAAGCTCAGAATACCTAAATAATATTTCACAGACCAAATGAAGCTCAAGATGATGGAAGAGTAAAACGCGGATGTTTCAGTCCTTCTTAATAGGGGGAATAAAATACTCGTGGGAGGAGATACAGGGACAAAGAATGGATCAGGAAAGGTCATCCAGAGACTCCCCCACCTAGGGTTCCATCCCATATGCAGCCACCAAACCCAGTTACTATTGTTGATTCCTAGAAGTGCTTGCTGACAGGAGTCTGATATAGCAGTCTCCTGAGAGGCTCTACCAGAGCATTACTGATACAGATTAAGATGCTTGCAGCTAACCATCAGACTGAGATGGGGACCCCAATGGAAGACTTAGAAAGAGGATTAAAGGAGCTGAAGGGGTTTGCATCCCCATAGGAAAAACAACAATATCAACGAACCAGGCACCCCAGAGCTCCTGGGGAATAAACCACCAACCAAAGAGTTCACATGGAAGTACCCATGGCTCCAGGCACATAAATAGCAGAGGATGGCATTGTCTGGCATCAATAGGAGGAGAAGCCATTGGCCTGTGAAGGCTTGATATCCCAGTGTAGAGGAATGCCACTGTGATAAGGTGTGGGAGTGGGTGGGAGTGGGAGTATCTTCATAGAAGCAGCGGGCGTACAGAGTGGTTATGGGAGAGCAGGGAAGAGGACAATATTTAAAATGTAAATACATAAAGTATCCAATAAAAAATAAATAAATATAGAAATTAGAATAAAACCTCTTTCCCTTTTGGCTACTAGGGGTAGCTACTAGGGGTATAAAATGTCAAATTTGTGTTATCTTCTTCCATTTTTGGCATGAATACTCAAAGGAAGACGCCGTTACTTGTTCCTACTGTCAAGAAGCCATGATTCCTCCCGTGTTTGAATTAAGTCGACTCATAGTACTTTTTCTCTTTGATTGTTCCCACTGTTGTTTCTTCTGGGGGTTTCCTGAAAGAACCATGCCTGGAGTCCCTGATGCCACTTAATGCTATGAAACGAGAGTGCTGTGGTCACTACAACAGGAAGCCAGAAGTGTCACTGGCAGACAAAAGTCTTTTCTACATAGTAACTAAAAACAATGCAGCCAAGTGCTTTACTCTGAAACTCAAATTCCAGGACAATTAGACATGGAAATATTTTTTAAAAAGAAGAATGTGCACATAAACCTCTACATTCTCTCTTAATTTTGCATCAATGAGCAATCCTTAGAGGAGAGGGTAACTTTCTGGTCCTTTTCCTCTCCTGTTTGTCTTCTAAAGGCAATCTCTTTTGACTAACTTGTTGTATCTGTGTCACACAATGTACCCATATCTGTTTTATTAGCACACCCTCTGTTTTTCCAGAATTCTCTTCTCTATAGCCTAATCAAGTACAATAAATTGTGAAAGCTGGAGTATTTTCTTTTATAACCAAAGATGAATCCAACTTTCTGTTTTACAGTTATCTTTCCTTAGCAATTTTCATATTTAAAAAACTCACCATGCTGAGATAAAGTGAATGTACCTACAGTCACGCAGTTTGTAGTTGACAAGTCAATTTGAATACAAACCCATGTGACAATGACCTATTATTCCTAACTCTCTGGAATGGTTAGGCCAGTGGTCCTCAACCTGCAGGTCATTATCCCTTTGGGAATTGAACAGCCCTTTCACAGGGGGTCAACCAAGACCATGGGAAAAAACACACAGATATTTGTATTATAATTCATAATTGTAACAAAATTACAGTTATAAAGTAGCAACAAAAGTAATGTAATGGTTGGGAGTCACCACAATATGAGGAATTTTATTAAAAGGTCAAAACATTAGTAATGTTGAGAACCACTGATTGAGAGAACCAAATGAGAAGTTAAATGTGAAGAAATTAAGGGGACCAGTAAATGAATACACATCTACACAGATGTTTCATAAAATAGAACATAAAACAGGGTATGATAAATAAGATGTTATACTTCCCCAAAAGATTTCTTATATCAAAAGAACATGAAAAAAAAAAAACATGAGACATACCAGTTAGTACAAAAAGATGTCAGGAAAGAGAAAGTTTTATCATGACTATTGATGTTAGTAAAGTGAATGTACAAATGATATTCTCAGGGTCATGTGACGCTACACCATAAAATGATGAAATGAGTTTATTAGTGTCTATTTGAAATCTCATTATATAATAGCCATGAAAACAGATTCTGAAAAGTTTACACCTGGAAATTCCTCAGCCAATTTTGTCTGCTTTTATAACCCTTGAAAAATGATATTAAAAAGTTTGCAAACCTACAAAAATGGTTGCTTTTATCATAATAAGTATATTGGAATATATATATATATACATATGTATATATATATATATATATTCATCCTCCAAAGTCTAATTTTATTATGCTGAATTAACAAGTTTAGATACAAAAATGAGTATGTTAAATGTTTGTTAAACAGTTAGCTAAAACATGTCAGGTTGGAAAGCCCAAAGGGTACTTTTGCAGGAAGGATGTACTCATACTAATCTTTACTCAAAATCTGGAAATCCTACAAAAGATTGTAGATGATATACAAAGGAACCAAGAGAGACTAGACTAGGACTTGAGGGCATCCTTTAGCCAGAAAACAGAATGAGAAAAATCCAAAAGTCTGAGGTGTGCTCAACTGTGTTTTGTAATGTTTGTAACCATTTCTTCTGGTGCTCTCATTTGTGTTCAAGATTGAATTGAATCTGATCTTTTAGTCTAATACATATTCCTAATATCCTCAACTTATCTTTCAAACGGAAAGAATAAAATTTCATCCTTCACATTAGTGGATCCTATGCCCGCTTGTTTGTAAATAATACAATAATACATAGTCCACATACATAGTGGTTGCAATGCTTAAGGCTCAAAAAAGAAATTTGGAAAGTCTTATGTGAGGAACTAGAGAGATAGCTCAATAGTTAAAAGCACTGGCTGCTCTCCCAGGAGATCAATGTTTGATTCCTAACACTTATATGTCTTTATGACTCCAGTCCCTGTGGGCATTGCATGCACATGGTAAACATACATACAGGCAGGCAAAACACCCATACACACAAAATAATAATGAATAAATAACATTTTTTGTTTTAAAATCCTAAATGATATAAAATAAAATTGCACCTGCATCTAATCAGAATATTAATATGAGCTCAAATAAAGTGAAATTTTGGTGACGGTAAAGATAAAATAATATAGGAGTGACTCTGTAGTGAAGAGATAGACTACTACCAAAACTGATGTCCTCAGTTTGATCCCTAATACCATAAAATGAATAAATAAATACATAAACCAACCAAAGATTTTGTATAATCTTTCTTTACAGACAAACATAATAATGTGACACATAAAAACATAAATGTTCAAGGTTAAGTGTGGTATTTATTACAAATTTTAGAAAAGCAGTTGTACAAACTATCTAACAGTCTAATAGAGACCAGTTATTATAAAAATACTAACTATAATTAAAACATCAAAGAGGTTGGACATAGAGGAATAGTATATGGCATCCCAAGGCTGAGGGTTTGTACCCTCAGAAAAGCAAACCTGGAAGGTGTTTGAATGTCAAGGAGAAGGTAGAGCTTAACCTCTGCAGAGCATGGAAAATCTTGTTTAATTAGGACTGAGGTAGTCTGGGGTTGCTGACCTGGAGACTGCCAAAAATTGACACCTTCCAGAATGCAACTTGTGGTATCAGTGTGCAATGAGCACCGAAGGTTTTCAAAACACTCACCATATATTGTCTTCATGCCTGGAGGATGTGGGGAAACTGTAGTCAGTTTGAGTTTTAAAGCCAGACACTAACTCTTCTTGGAGGTCAATGGATGTAGCAGGAGCCCCAAGACGTACTTAAACCCACAGCATGAGAGTCTGGACCGCAGCCTCTTCTTCCTTCCATGTTCATCCAGAACCCTCTTCTGAGACACCATAATGACATACACTCTTCAAAAGAGAAATTTCTGGATGAATGATATTGCTTACCACAGAGAATATATTAAAGGTTGCATATAGAATAGAGAGGCAAAAAAATAAATAAATAAAAGTACTGACAGTCAACGAACTTTATCACATGATTACTTTTCTTGGCATGTTTTCTAGACATTTTTCATTCTTTCAGAAATAACATTTGAATATTTGTAAGTTGTGATTAAAGATTAAAAATATGTCACTCCTATATCTCTAAACACTGAGGGACAGTCAAATAATAAAACAGTTGAAATCCAAGGTGATATGTGTGTCAAAATTGTGTGTGTATGTGTTTGTGTGTGCATGTGTGTGTGTGTGTTTGTGTGTGCACGTGTGTGTGTATGTGTTCGTGTGTGCACGTGTGTGTGTATGTGTTCGTGTGTGCATGTGTGTGTGTATGTGTTCATGTGTGCAGGTGTGTGTGTATGTGTTCGTGTGTGCATGTGTGTGTGTATGTGTTCGTGTGTGCGTGTGTGTGTGTGTATGCCAGAGCTAAGTTCTCACAACACATTTCTTTATTTCTAAGGTTAGCTTTACTGTTGTAACACCATATGTCATGAGGTAAACATATCCAGTGCCACTATAACTATCCAAGTATTTATGTTTGAATTATTTAAATGAATTTGGATGGAATCAAGTTGTTGCTGCTTACAGCATAACTGTGATTTTCGTGAACATTGATATGTTATCCTGAGAAAACATGGGTTAGGCAAAGCAACTATGGTACAGTCTATATAACCCACGTCTGCCGTCCCTAAATGCAATATGACTGTAGGATTATATAGTATTCACAAGATATTACAATAAATGGATAGTAAATTGCCTTTGAACTTTGAGCTAGTCTCAGACTTATAATCTTGAAATCTCTAATTCAATGCAATTAAAATGGACCAAAACACAGTTGAGTCCAGAGATGAGACAGGAGCTCCAAGTTGATAAAATCTAGTAAACAGTCCATTGAATGTCTCAGCTTGAAAATTATGGAGTTGGTAAGAAACTCTGTATATTGGCTTTTGGTCAAACTTCAGCGTTTATGACAGAGAACACATAAGAAGAAAACAATTGAGGACCTTAAGCTGGACTCCATACAAGTGAAGTGCTGATGGTATAGCACGTTCAGGTGTTCACTCAAGTATCACTTCGGGAGAAAGGGGTTAAAGGAGAGCTGAACAAGGAGGCAATCAAACAGGGAGACTTGCTTCTGTTTAACCACATTGTCATCCCCACCTTGAGGCAATAAGGCTGGACTTTTAGAGTAATTCTCCCATCACATGCTGTCATCAGTTGCTCAGGCAACATTGACACTAGAGCATGGCATGACTTCCCACTCTGTTAGAAGAGAGGCCAGCTGTGAGGCAGCAGCCTTGTGTTAGCTTCTTGTAACTGTGGGAAGCCCTTTCCTTTCTCCACTGGGGAAATAGCCTCACAGGTGTATTTTACTAGACTACTAGCCGCTTCTAAGTGCAATCAAGTTGACAATCAAGATGAACTTGTTATGAACAAACACGAATAGCAGCCGCTGAATTGAAGACAGTAGCAAGTGGAGAATCCCAGGGTGGCAACAATTGTTGTCTACTATGCGAAATAATAATGGAACTTTGTGGGATTTGTTCAAAATAAAAGCTTTGACAAAATCAGGGCTCTTTGAAATGACCAGGAATGGTGATAACAGCCACAATAGTTTTATATAAAAAAATCACAACAAAAAATAAATTTTGAAAATAGACCAGAATGGAGCAATTCGACCTCCTCAGACAATATTCTGTCTTTAAGGAGAATATTTTAAAAATTATAAATATTTTGTATTATTTTTATTGTGAAAATAAAATTGACAGAAAATAAAATAAAAACAAAGTTTATAACAAATAGAAGAGCTGCACTAAAATGAAGGATTCTAATGTAGAATATTCTATCAACTTCTTGGGAGGAGACATACACAAGAGTGTCTAGAACCTCTGGCTTCCCTAGATGTCATCACTGTAAGGCTTTGGGAGATAAAATAAACATTAACACAAATGTGTATTTTCATGTGTATTTACCATTGACAGGCTAAACTCTACTGTAATAAAGTAAGAGTGGGACTTGACTATGCATAACCAAATAAGAATATGCTGTTTGACAAGATCCTAATGATTCGAAATTCCTCATCTTAAAAGGAAGCCACACTGAATTTTTAACTTGCTTAATGAAAATAAGTCTTTCTATTGATTGAAAAGTCAAAACTTGATTTTCAATTTAACTAAATATTGTTTTCTGTACTAAAACTAGACCAATTAAACTGATGGTAATTAACCTCTAATTATTTAATCAAGTCCTAGGAATTATATACACAATGTCTTACCAAGAAGAACTTAGGATCTAATCGAAATGCAATTATGTTTTTACCTCTCGAGACCTCTAACTCTGGCTTATGAGGCTAATTTATTCCTCCACCTTTGTGAAATATTGTCAGACCCCATAATTTCCTTGATTTTGTTGAGCATGCAAGCTGGAGCTAACTTATCATGCTCTGATCTACCAGTTAGATTCAGCTGGGTTTTGCCTACAGCCCATTTTGTTCTTTAGAGCTAGATAACATTAAAGTGGGCTCATCACACTTAGAGTGTCTAAGTCCACCCAGGAAAGAACATGCATTCCCATGGTGGCTTTGCTTACAATCTCCACCACTAAGTCACTTCTAGTATCTCAAGTTTACTCTCATTTTAGCAGGAAGAAAAATTCCTAGTCCATCACCTTTAGAAACCTTTGAACTGTTGAGATCTAGGTAAAATATTGAAGCCTAGATAGAATGTTATGACCTAGCTAACTGTTACCTGGCTAGCCTGCCATTTTGTTTTGTTACTAATATTAGAAGGAAATGTTCTCATACGTTGTTTCTGCTGTTACTAGGAAACTTTCTTGTGCTCAAGTTCATTACACATTCTGTTATGGTCTGTGCCCTTGGAAACCAATCACTATTGAAGTCGGTAGAATTGCTTTGTGTAGTTAAGCACAATAAGCTTGGACCTGAGCCACCCACCCGCCTGCACTTCATGAACCTGTGTATAATCCCTTATGGTATTTGCTTTTATAAGATGCCTCTGAGATGGACACACTGTAAGAGAGAGACCTGCATCTATTTAGAATAAGACTTCCATTTTAAGTAGAGGTTGAGTAAAGCTTAAGTTCCCAAGACCTCCCTGGGAACTGACATCCTATTTGACATAAGGACACATGTACATGGGTAGCTGACATCCAGATTGGCAAGTTAAGGCATGAATCATGGACAATATAAGCTCCTACCACAGTTGCGTACCCCAATCAATGCAAACAGGATAAATGTACGACAAAGTCATGATCCTAAGGAAACACCGTGTCTCTAAATCCTGATTGGTGAAATAACATGGCACAGATGTTTGTAGACTGGTTCCCTATGGGATTTTGACTCAACCTCACAGTCAGCTCCCATGTCTAACTTGTAACCCTGATCAATCAGGCTTTGGGTATGGCATTCAATAAACCAACCCTATTTAACTGAGATCAGTGTCAGAGTGGTTTGTGTGGCAATTTCTAGACTCTGACACAAATTTACATTTTAAGCCAATGGGGCTTTAGCATCTTATGCACAATCTTTGGGTAGTTCCAATAGTCAGGACTCACCAGTTTCAATAAACTAAAGTAAAGAAGTATATAAATTCACCCCCCCCTTAAAAGAAGCAGTTGCCCTAGTCCTTGGGAAACCTCTAAGATTCTGTCAGCTCTATTTCTTCCATTAGGAGCCCTCTTGGAGGAGGGAGGCAATCACCCCAGTGATCAGTGATGATTTGATGAGAACAGGTATCTAGACTCCTAACTAAATGGTAAGCTTCCTTTCTTTGTCTACTAAAGCTTGTAGAGCTTTTTATTTTTAAGCAAAATTTACCTGCATAGGCACAAATGTTGCTTGGTCACTGTAAGTTGGTTAGAGAAGTCTAATGCAGAGGTCACATAACACAATCTTTTTAGCCTCATTAAACTTAATATTTAAGGAGAACCACTTTCTCACTTGAAGTACTCATGTAATTATTTTAATTTTGTTTCTTCCTATGAGTATGGAACTATCTTGAGCCATGTAGTAAAAAGAAGTCTGCAATGGAAATACATGCAGTCTTAATAGGATCTGGATAATTAGCTTACAGGATTGAGCCAAAACACTTCCCTCAAATTAACAAACTTTTGCATTCAACCACAACAGGGAAGATTTCCTTACAATTTTCCTTTTATATTTTAAAATCTCTAACAATATACTTAAAGCTGCACAGCTTATAAGCTGAGGACTCAGCTAATATTTTTATGCTCTTTCTTCATTGAAAAGCACTATCATGGGAGACTAGCAGGGTATGAAATTTTTCTTCAAAGGATCTGATAATATTACACCAGGAAGCTAAGATACTATATTCACAAGTATTATATGGCAAAACCTGTACAAGCAATCAAAATGGTTTCACTTTTGTCTGGTCATTATAAAGCAAATCAAATCACTTTATATAAAATTCAATCCTCAATAATCTTTCTTTTTTTGTCACTTAAACTGAACAAGAGAAAAAATTATTCTATTTATTGTGAGAAAATATGGCAGAAATCATAGAAAATGCCAATTTTATTTATTAATAGATTGATGCAGAAAGTAGGTACTCATTCTTTTACCACCTAAACTGATAAAATGTGATTAATCCCACCCATCGTTAAAGTTTGAGGTGGAAAATATAAACCTAATTAGTTTCAGGGAAATTTAAATACCTACCCCACCCACACACACAAAAATTAGTGGTCTATTTTACTAAGAAATCAATAGGCAATCAAACTCACTTCCAGTATGAATTACATAGCAATCACCTTTGCAATGTTTATAAATCAACAGTTTCATTGAGGTAGCAGTAATCAAATCTTGTTTTCTTCGCTATTTTAAGATAACATAATTTAACCTAAATGTATCAGATTTTTAAAGGAGATTTTAAATCTTCCTTTGCCTATGGAGAAAATGAGGAAAGCAAGCTCACATTTGTGAGGCAGGGTGAGTAAATGTATGAGACTCATGCAGGGTAGATAAGTGAAGAAGAGGCGAGTTTAAATTTGTTATTGGATCTGCATGAGGCATATAGCTGAAAGAAGGCAAGAGTTCAGCTTTCGATTGTTTTTATAGAGGTGAGGAGAACGTGGCCAATTACCACACATTCCCCTTAACTGGCAGCACGCCCGCCTGCAAATACTGCAGTACCATGCAACTTCTTTTCATCTTGCCTTACTGCTAAAACTCAACATTCCAGTGGAACAATATAAAACTGAGAAAACTGCACATCTACATCCCTGTGTCCTTCCAGTAATATTTCTCAAAGGTAAAGTGAATAAAACTCATCACTTTATAAAATTTTCTCTTTTTTCCCCCCATTTTTATTGTTTGGTATTTCTTATTTACATTTCAAATGTTATTCACTTTCCTGGTTTCCTGTCCATCAGCCCCTAACCCCTCCCCCCCTTTTATATGGGTGTTCCCCTCCTCATCCATCCCCCATTACTGCTCCCCCACCAATCCCCTACACTGGGGGTCCAACCCTGGCAGGACCAAGGCCTTCCCCTTCCACTGGTGCCCCAACATGGCTATTAACTGCAGTTGGAGCCCTGGGTCAGTTCATATATAGTCTTTAGGTGGTGGCTTAGTCCCTGGAAGCTCTGGTTGGTTGGCATCGTTGTTCATATGGGGTCTCAAGCCCCTTCAGCTCTTTCAGTCCTTTCTCTGATTCCTTCAATGGGGGTCCCGTTCTCAGTTCAGTGGTTTGCTGCTGGCATACGCCTCTGTATTTGCCATATTCTGGCTGTGTTTCTCAGGAGAAACCTACATCCGGGTCCTGTCAGCCTTCACTTCTTTGCTTCATTCATTTTATCTAGTTTGATGGCTGTATATGTATGGGTCACATGTTAGGCAGGCTCTGAATGGGCATTCCTTCAGTCTCTGTTCTAAACTTTGCCTCCCTATTGTCTGCCAAGGGTATTCTTGTTCCCCTTTTAAAGAAGGAGTGAAGCATTCACATTTTGATCATCCGTCTTGAGTTTCATGTGTTCTAGGCATCTAGGGTAATTCAATCATTTGGGCTAATAGCCACTTATCAATGAGTGCATACCCTGTGTATTTTTCTGTGACTGGGTTACCTCACTCAGGGTGATATTTTCTAGTTCCATCCATTTGTCTCTGAATTTCATGAAGTCATTGTTTTTGATAGCTGAGTAGTACTCCATTGTGTACCACATTTTCATCACAGAACTTTCTTAAAAATGATTTATTCCATAAGCTATCACCAAACTGCCACCAAAGACTTAATCAGGGAACTATGTTTTGAGAGATGCATCAATTGAAAGTCTGGAACCACACTAGAAAAAAATGCTGATCTTATTTTGGAGCTTACAATCATAGGGAAACTACTAATAGAATAGAGACTACTGTCAACTTCATCATCTGACATCCTGAGAAACTGGTAAAAATAAATAAAAACATGGAAATAGATAATAGGCTAATGATAGATCAGGAAGACAGGTAGCAGATGATGTAGATAAATGATGATGATGGTCGATAGAAAGATAAAGATAGACAATAGGTGATAGATTGATAGATGAATCACAGATATAAATGGATGATAGAGACAAATAGATGAGTAGATAGATTATAAATTAGAAAAATAACAGATGTAGATATATGATAAGGTAGATGATAGATAGATAGATAGATAGATAGATAGATAGATAGATAGATAGATAGATAGATAGATAGACAGACAGACAGACAAATAGATCATACTAGTGGGAGTCAAAAGAGGGGAAATGGATGACAAAATGAATTTAAACAATCAGTATAGGAAGAGTCAGAAGGTAGCAATTAGTGAGTTTGATGAAAACACATTGTCTGCTTGCATAGATGTCTCAAAAAAGAAAGAAAATAACTGAGGACTTCAAAAATGTAGTCACTAAGATTAAGTCTAGACATTTAACTAATATTTGCATGAAATTCATTAGTGGTTTGTCAACTAAAATAAAGGAACTCTCTTTGGCTACTTAGTACAATGAAACAACTCTTTCAACTTTTTCTCCCCAACTACATCACTCTAAGTCATAACCAGAATACTTCTTTTGTAGGCATTTTTATTAATTATTTTATTTATTTACATTTTGAATGTGCCATTTTTAAAAGTATTTTTAATTCTTTCCAGACATTTATTTTTATTTTGTTTTTCAGTCTACTATTTTATTATCTCATATTCCTGTGTCATCAATCATGCAGGCATGCTATGATTTAAATGCCTCTTAATAAATTCATGTTGAAATTCATTTGCCACTGTGATGGTATGATAATGTCTTTAGTTCATTAGGGAATCCCCATCACTAATGGCATAACGGTATTATTGTAGAACTACATCTATGATGGGAATAGGTTGTTGACAAATGGGATTTTTCTGCATGCCCTCTCCCCTAAGATCCTTGTTAGCCATATTATATTGCAACAAAAATGTGCTAATCAAATGTGAGATCCTGGACTTAGCCTCCAGAACCACGAGCTAGATAAGCTTCTATTGCTTAGTATGATGTTACAATGCCAGAAAACAGACTGCACAAAGTGATCTCTGTGGTGTGATTCAAAGGTACTTCATCAGCCCTGTGGCTTCCTCATTTCCTCTGACACACTTCTGTCATTTTAGGTATGTTTCCTTTTATATTAACTATTACCTTGATCCAGCAACTTCACTTTTAGGATCTACATACTTATGAACATAAAGTTTCTATCAGTTATAAATTTTTTTCCAAGACAGATACGAACTAGCTGCTCTGAATAATAATTTTGGGATCTAACATACATAGATGAAAGCTTTTTTTTTACTTCATACAGATAAAGAACTTTGTGGATAGACTCCGTTCACTCAGAAATTAAGGTTAAAATTGACAAACAGGTTCTCATAAAATTATAAAGCTCTGAAGAGCAAAAGTGACAATTAACATTGTCAAGAGGAAAATTAGGACTGAATCTTGTCCACTTCTGTCTCTGATAGAGAACTATCCAGAGTATAAAGACACATTTTTAAAAAGGGGCAAAGGATCTGAACAGAGAAATAAAGGTAGTTCAGAAGTAACTTATAGTATTTAATGTCCTTAGTAGTTACAGAAATAGAAATTAAACCCTCTTTGAAATGACATCTTATACCTGTCAGTATAGCCAAGATCAAGGGAACGACTGACAAAACATGCTGCTGAGGATGGGAGGCAAAGGGAAGTCTCCTTCACCATTGGTGATATTGAAAACTGGTTAAACCACCATAGAAATGAGTATGGATAATTCTAAAAAAAACTAAAACTTAAAAAAAAATAAAAATCTATAAATCAGTTAAAGTTTAAAAAATAAAAATAAATAAATCTTCCATGTGGTTTATTTATTTACCGTTCACTGACATATTTCCAAAAAAACTCACTAGCAATCCCAAAGACACTTGCTCAGCCAAGTTCATTGCCACAGTATTCATAATAGCTAGAGAATGAAAACAACCTAAATGACCTTCCACTGATGAATGAAAAGTGGGTATATTTTACTTCAATTACATGTTGTTATGAAATTCTAGCTAGTTGATAGAAAAAGAGGAAGTCATGAAATTTTCAGGTAAATGCATAGGATGAGAAAATACTATAATGAGTCATGTAACCCAGATCCTCCCCCCAAATAAAAACCCACTGTGTGTTCCTTCTTATTTGTGGATCTAGTTCCAAATCATTAGATGTGAGTATGTAACTTGGAGTAAACCCAGAAACAAGGAAACTGAGAAAGGAATATACTGCAGGAGGTGGGTAGCCGAAAGAACTCCAGAGAACAGGATAACAGAAACAAGGACTATAAAGGAAGCCGTGATAAAACACAATGACCAAGAGCCACTTGAGAGGACCTGGGTTTGTCAGCTTGTTTCTAGATTACATTCTTATCATGAAGGGACATCAGGGCTAGAAGCTGGAAGCAAGAACTGAAACAGAAGCTATGAAGAAATGTTGCTTACTGCCTTTCTCCTCATCACTTGCTCAGTGTGCTTTTGTAGAGCACTGAGGGCCACCAGCCCATAATTGACAATGCCACAATAGAACTGGTTCCTCCCATGTTAGTTTTCAACCAAACTTATGCCCCAGAGACTTGCCCACAGGCAAAGCTTGTGGTGGTATTTTCTCAGTTGCTTCCCTCTTCTCAAATGATTCTAGCTTGTGTCAAACAGATTGAATAAATTAAAGGAAACAGAACCCTCCCAGAATGTCCTCTTCTCTTTTCCCAAAATTGAAATGAGTAAGTTCTCAAAAATATGGCCATATACATCAGAGAGAAAGAGCAATGACAGGAAGGATGGAAGGAGGGAGAGAGGAGAGAGAGAGAGAGAGAGAGAGAGAGAGAGAGAGAGAGAGAGAGAGAGAGAGAGAGAGAGAACCCAAGACAGTAGAAACCCATTTCTACATTTCTACACTGGATTAGACAATATTCATTGTTAGAAATTTTTTCCAACTCTCAACTGAGAATGTTTCACATCATGGCTTAAATTTTTCTTTTATTTTGCATGTAATCATATCCTTCAAATTTCTTACAATGTACCCTTAAGACGAGGGTTAGTCCTATGCTTGTTTTCTTTGACAATGACTTGCATTCCTTGAGCAGAGTCCCTACAAAGGACTATTATTCTATTTGCTTCTACATTAACAGCCAGAATCATTACTGAGATTCATTTTTGTATGCTGCTTACATTTTCCAAAAGAAAAACTGTCTTCAATATAACTTGAAACAAAGAATGATTAAAGTTTAAATTCATTAGGCACACAATAAATGTTTATTGAATTTAGCTTGAAGTGCCATGAATTTTTCTATTTTAGACGTCATTATGATTTATTTTCTATTTCATTTATTATGAGAAAACATTTCTATATTCCAAAAGCTTTGTTATATGTGATTTTTCCTCTATTGAATAATTCTTTATTCCCTGTTATTATGTATAATATTTCAAACTAAAGTGTTCTTATTGTACGTGCCCTATCTCTGTTTCTTTTTCATGCAACAAAGAATTGTATTAAACTTCATTTCCTTTAATAGGGATTCTTAGTACCTACCTGATCATTGTGAAGATTGATAGACCCTTGAATAAGACACTAGAAATTCTTCATTGTTCTTTGGAGAAGAAAAGAGAATGGTAAATGGAAGATAGTGGTATTGTGTTTCTAGACAACCTACAATAACTCCTTAAAGGACCCTCCTGTCCTTTTGTCTTTGTTAGAAAATTATGAGTAAACATGAACTTGATGGAATATGAATTTGGTTTAATAAGAACATATTCATTTCCATTTGTTACAGAAGGTAGGTTTACCATTGTCCATTCAATAACAACTAAATGAGGCATAACAAGACCAACTGATTTCAAATTAAGATACAGCAGTTTAACAGTATGCTTCAGTAGGTGGCTGTTTCACAGTGAGCTATCGCCCAAAGGAGAAAATACTGTCTCCTTAAAACTAAAGACTATAAAACTCTTTAGCCCAGAAATTAGAGTGCTTTTTTTCTCAGGTAAACTCTTTACTACTCTCTGTATTGATTCTCTTGTGCTTATTTCTCTGCCATTTCTTCGTGGTGTAAAAAACTTGACATCAGGAACCCTGAGTCTTGGCACTTTCCCATCATTTAGCAGTTAAATAACATGGCAGACCAAAACACCTATACAGCTATTTCTTGAAGTAGATGGCCACATAAAAGTTATGGGTGTAATTATAGAAAAAGAAACTGTAAAATCCAAGGAACTTTGGATGTAAAACAGAGGCTGAGAAAGAACATACCAGAAATAATCAATCAGAAAGGGCTCAATATGCATGAAAGGCAAGCACAGGACTCCACAGCATGCAGGTGTGTTGTGTGAACAGAGAGGGCTTGGGATCTGTATGGCATACAGACTCTAAGAAGCTCTTCATAGTCCTTAGCATGTGCTGACTGTGCACTAGCAGGGAACCATCTTGGAAGATCTTGTTTGGGTTTCTCTATCTGGAAGTCCCAGAATGTCTCTGTCCTTGGAAATCTATAGCAAATCCTAACCAGCTGCCTTGAGAGTAAATTTGGCTCCAGAGGAGAACTCGTAGAATCAAAGATCAGAGAAGCCGACGAGAGTAGAAGACCTGTAATCCATCAGGGTATGAAACTTACTTCCCTTAAGAAAGACCACAGCTCAGGAAGCCCAGCTGCAAAATTCCAGCACTCAGTAGGTGCTAAGGTGGCTAAGCACAGGAACTATTGTGGGGACCCCAGAGTCAAGGGACCTAAGTGTTCCCAGAATACACTACTGACATCCTACATTGAAGATGCTTCACCTCACATTATCTTCCCACCCTCTAAGCAGATGGCAGCAGACACCCTAAAGTATTTGGACAAACAAAGCCAGCCCTGCCCTGGGGGTACACAGTCAAAAAGCAGAGAAATGTGTATGTCATTGTGTCCTAGTCACCTGAGTGAATTGGGTATAGTGTTCTGTGCCTCTTTATTACTGAATACAGCAGTTAAAGAGGCATTGCAGATTTTAGGGGTTTTTTGTTGTTGTTGTTTTGGTTTTGTTTCTGGTTTTTAGAGGAGGTATTGCAATAATATCAGTTTTAGTTGTGTAGCTTAGTGGTTTTGTGAGACACCTATCAAAGTGGGGGCTGTTTCGGATTATGTTGTCTGTTTTGGGGACACTTGTTCTCCTACTGGTTTGCCAGCCTCAATACGCGGGGAGATGCCTAATCTTATTGTAACTTCATATACAATGTTTGTTTGATAGCCCTGAGAAGCCTGCCCTTTCTAAAGGTAAAGAGACGAGTAGATAGGGATGGAGGGAGAGATGGAAGGGTGGGTGGAAGAGGAGGTTCAGGGGGGGATAAAGGAGGTGGAGGAAGAGAAGGAGACAAAAATGTGGTTGGAATGTAATATATGAGATAATAAAAATAACTAGTTGCTAAAAAGAAAGCAAAACAAACAATAACAATAACAAAAAACAAACAAACACGCAATCAGTAATCTGATTAGACACTTAGAAATGAAAGGAAGGGAACCTTCCAGCCTGTTCCGCCTCCAAGGGATGTCCAGCTATAGAGATCATGAAAAGAATATTGGGTCAATAGTGACTTTGATCGCTACTCCTTGCCTCCATAACCATACTGAATTGCAAAGGAAGCTAAGTTTGTTACCAAAATGTTTCCTCTGCCTCTTTAGATTGCATAGCTACCCTTTGTCTTCTTTACCTGAAGGACTGGATGCTGAGCCCAGGCAGGGTCTTGTGTAGACATTCCCTCTATCACTGCACTACATCCTTCAATCCCTTTTCGTTGTTTTGGAAGAAGGGCTAGCTTCCCAGGTTTGCCTTGAACTCACCATGTAGTCCAGGCAGACCTCAAACTCCAGAGTATCCAGGATAACAAGCTGCCACCATTATGCTTGACTTTCTTTCCTTTCTCTCTTTCATTCTTTCTTTCCTTTTCTCTTTTCCTTTTCTTAGTTTTTATTCTATCTTGGTCTCTTCTTCTAATATTTAATTTGCTTTATTATTTTATTTTGCTTTGCTTCGCTTTCTTTACTTTCACCACTCTTTCTCTCCTTCTCATTCTCTTCCTCCCATTTCCATGTATGAATGGACCATTTCCTAGAGTATGGTTTTATATAATTTTACCTCTTTTCTCTTGCTGTTAGTATTGTGGCTATTCATGCCTTTTATTTTGTCATTACTACTTTTCATGGCTCTTTTTCTGTACTGTGAAAGAGAAACTCAGACTGGCCTTTGAACTCTCAGTCATCTCAAGTTCTAGGATCACAAGAATTTACACATTGCCTGTCTCCTATTCCTCTGTTTCTATGTCTGGTTTATTTTCGTGTGTGTGTGTGTGTGTGTGTGTGTGTGTGTGTGTGTGTGTGTGTGTGTGTGTGTGTGTGATATTGAATATTAATCAAGGACTACATAGACACATGCACACATGCATTCTTAAAACCTGACACAGGGAATCACCAAGTCTCACATAAAGGAAACTGTAATCTTCTCATCAGAAATGTAAAAAGGTAGGGAGGCATAGAAGGAAGTATTCTATAGCCCGTGCTTTTTGTTGTCTTATTTCTGGGCAGTGCTGTGGATCAAACTTAGTGCCTTAAGTATGTTTGATTGCTGTTTTGCCGTTGAACTATATTCATAGCCCATTTGAGAGAAATTGAGCTTTTATCTAGCCAAAAACTCATCCTGTTTGAACATTGGCAGATGCTCCAACTTAAAAACACAGGCAATAAAACCACAAGCTAATGATGTGGCCCAAAATTGGCATTCAAGGTCTTGCCTGAAATTCTACTCCTCATTATTAAACCCTATAGCAACATCAGATAGCATACATATTATATACAATGAACCAACAAAGGGCTTTAGCAGAACTGTTTTCAATGTCCTCTTAGACCACATATTACCAATAAGAATGAACAAATACCCACATAGGGTCCATCCTATATAGTCTTCTGTCTATAACACACATATACCTATACTTCCAGAGTGAACTCATTTTTTTTGAGACCTGCTGTAATGGTGAGTTACTCTGGCTTTGACAGAGTGCATACTGTCTCATAAACCACTAATCACAGTCATAGAGTTCACCAATAAAACAACACAAAGAAACCCATCTGGAATTAAGCTCAATATTATATAATGAGTTAATATCCCAGTGCAAAATTGGAGATTGTTTCCCAGAAATTTCAACACATAAAAATGAAAAAGAGTCACATATCAAAATATAGAAGCAGAACATGAACACAAGTCAACATAACTTATGAATTGTTTATAATTGTCTACTTATTAAATCATAAGTACAGAATAAATGACAAAGGTTTGGAAAGACTGATACTTGATGATTTGACAAATGATCAGTAAATTCAAACAGGATAAGAAATATATGGCTAGTATAAGGGAAAGCATATCAAAAAGGGTGGAGATTCAGAAAAGGAGCCAATAAAATCTTGCCAATCAAATATGGACAAACTCAAACAGGAAGGCAGTAGACTAGAAGCAAAAGCTTCAAGGACTGAAGCCAAGTTAGATGAATTATTAGATTCAGATAATAATACTGAAAATGTAGGAAATTATATACAAAAATGTAAATGATGCATGACACATGATAAATGATTGGGCAAAAATAATCAGTAGTGAATGAGTAATCAGTATAGAAAAGAGCTAGAGTACAAACTAAAGTTACCGTAAGTGATCTACAGAAATAAGAGCAGAATGTTACAAATCTTGATATTATTTTCTTCAAAGTATATGAGTCATTTAAAACCCAAAGAGGCCCAACCAGAAAATAATGCCTTCATACCACTAAATTAAGGAGAAAAAAGTAAAAAGAAGAAGGAGGAGGAGGAGGAAGAGAGAGAAGAAGAGGAGGAGGAGGAAGAGGAGGAGGAGGAGGAGGAGGTGGAGGAGGAGGAGGAGGAGGAGGAGGAGGAGGAGAGAAGAAGAAGAGGAGAAGGAGAAGGAGGAAGAAAGGAGGGAGAAGGAGAAGAAAGAAGAAGAAGAGGAGAAGGAAGAGGAGGAGGAAGAGGAGGAGGAGGAAGAGGAGGGGAGGAGGAGGAAGAAGAGGAGGAAGAAGAAGAAGAAGAAGAAGAAGAAGAAGAAGAAGAAGAAGAAGAAGAAGCAGCAGCAGCAGCTTAAAACCTAACAGAGGAAAAACAAATCTTCTTATCAGAAATGCAAAGAGCCAGGAAGGAATGGAATGATATGATTTAAGTGCAGAAAGTAAGTAACTACTAATCTATATCAGGTAAAATATTAATTTTTAATTTATGTGTATGCATCTGTTTCTGTGTATGGAGACATACACATGAGTGCAACTCTTAAAGTGGCTGGAAGAGAACATAGCATCTCTTGGGGCTGGAATCACAGGCAGTTATGAGCCTCCTGACATGAGTACTTGGAACCAAACTTGTGTTTCAACTAGAGCTGTATGTGTCCCTAAGCACTGAGCCATCACCCCAGCCCAGTGAATGACGATGATGATGATGATGATGACAATGACGACGACGATGACGATCTTTAATTGACCCATGAACTCTCTTTGCTTTCTCAAATTTATGGCCTTTTTGTCATTGACTTTTGAACATATAATAATCTAACACTAACAACAAGAGAAATTACAAAAAAATAAACACCACAAGGAGGTTAAGCAACACATTTTTATAAAGTAGTAAATAACTGAAAAAGTGTCTAGGTGACGAACGAGGTTAAACATATGAAGTATCAAATGAAAGATCATCATAACATACTGGAATACAAAAGTTATGCTGAGCGAAGTGTCTAGATCTGGGCAGAAATATGTCTCCAATACTTGAGTGATGATTCATCTCAATGCCTTGGGAAAATGAGACAAAAATCAGTAAAAGGAAAGAAATAACAGCAGAAGCAAGTCAAGGCTGCACTCCTATTCCATATCACCTCGCAAGGATGGCTACATAATTCTAAAAAGTTATAGAGCTGTAAAAAGTCATGGGAGGAGGCAAATGAAAAGGGACACAACACACTGATGGGGAAGGAGGAATTGGCACAGCCACTGTTGATTTCAACATAGAGATTTCAGAAAACCAAAATGCACAACTATTAAAATATCAGATATACCTCTCTTTGAAATATACCTGAAGAAATAAAGATCATCAAATAAATCCATCGAGGAGACTGAATGAACAGTAGCAGTAACAGTAGTAGAAGTAATATGTATAAGTACATTGTATAAATTGAAAAAATATATTATAAATAATTTGTATAAATATTGCAAGCATATAAAAAACAAAGAAGTCTAAACGCTAAGTGGAACCACAAAGAGTCACAAATAGCTATCTATTTAATGTAACATTCCAAACTGTTCAAATACAAGAAATACTTGTCTACTCATGGTTATTGTAGCAAGAACCACACTAGGTAAATTGGTAACTGCATCAATACGTAGAGGTAACTGCATACATACCTGTAGTCCCCACAGCGTATTTACTGCAAACTTGCTTGTCTCCTTAGAGTATACAAAAATTGTTTTTCAGGCACTAGAGAAAATGACTGACATTGGTAGCAAAGATGAATTGTCTCATTCAAAATTCATGGAGTTCATTTTCTCTTTCCCAGATCCGCACATTTATCTGCCAGTAAACCACTTCTAACCTCTGATAACCAGTGGTCCAAATTCCTGAATCAAACTTAGCATAACACCTCTCCTAAGGAAATTAGAACAGGCAAGCTTATATAGGTTTCCTTACGGAAGCTTCCAGCCTCTAACCGGTTGATAACACCAGTGCCTTGCAGTTCCTGTCAGGTTTCAAGCCTTGAAGAGTCTTATTTCCTACCTCAGCACCTGATGCAACCACCTGAGTCTTTCTGTTACTGGGCCAGTAACAGTCTGGCCTACTTATTAGGTCTTGCTCCGCAGATCTACTCTATACCCAGGACTACTCCCGTGCCTTGTGAGTCACATGCTGTAAAGACCAGCTTATTCTGTCATTATCCTTTTACAGTGAAATGAAGTGACTAACGCACAACACCCAGGTACCACTGCCACTACCAAAACTCAAACCATGAAGCTGACGAGCACAGTGCTTTATCCAGAAATAGTGGCTTATCCAAAGTAGCCCGTGACTCCTTTACCTCAGCACTAGGCAGACACTGGATGGCAGAAGTTGATAACAGGATACACCTTTATCAGAGAACTGGGAGTGAAATCTGCCCACACTTGGCATATGCATCTTTTACACACTTGATGTCAATGTACAGTGTCACAGTTTTAAACAGTCTTTAATGCCAGTGATAAGGAAAAAGAATGGCAAAATTATATTTTCCATGATGACATTTTAATAAGCAATAACAGTATTACAGTCAGGATTGTCTTTCATGTTTAAAATTTAATATTCAAGAGAAGAGAGCCAGGTCCAGCCAAAATATTTATTTAATACAAATATATAATAAAATTTTAATCAAGGAAAATTCCCAACATTTCATTTTCAGCTATAAGCAGACTCATGCAGGTTTCCACAATGTTACCCATGGAGTTTATCCCTTAGATTAATTATTTATAGCAACAGACCATTAAATGCCATAAACTTGAACTTACCTTAGCCCCACACATACCCTATGTGTGGTCTATAGGTCAACCCTATGTGTGGTCTATAGGTCACCGGCTTCGGTGTTACCTAGCATATGTTTAAATTCATGGAAACCACTCAGATTTAAAGAATTAGAATCTTTAGGATTGGGGCTCTGCAACCAGATTTCTTTATGATGGATTGCTATGTGCAGTAGAGTCTGAGACTGTCGGTATAAGGAGAATACATGTGGGGGGAAAAAGCCTCTGTAAAGAGGTTACTTGTAACACACACTGCACAGTATTCAAGACTACCAGTTCCCGGAGGCAAACAGACAGATGGCAAAATGAGACTGGGAATCCCCCACCATCTCATAATGCAATGGCTTAGAAACTTCACTATATGATAGCTGTGGGGATTGCACATTTTAAAATAAATGGCCTAATTACTGCATTTACCAACTAAGAAAAATACTAATCCGTCTATAGCGTGGTGGTGAGAATGAGAAATTTAGCATGCTAAATTCCACTCCATCATTCTGAGTATATGGCTTTCAAGTCAGTAAGTAAAATCTCTCGCTGCCATGCCTGTGGCCTGAAGCTGTCTGTGCCTCTCCTAGATTTTCCCATTTGCCATCAATCTCAGGGTGAGACATAGACTCCCTCTACTGCAACTCTGAACCCCAGTCACTTCCTCCTAATTTGAAACACACTGGTTTTCCTTCCCTTTTTTCTCGACTTCCCGCTATGCTTTGGTTTCATCCCTCATCACTGAAACCATAGATCATTGCTTAGAGTTAGTTCATAGGAGACTAGATGTTTGCATCCATGCGCTGAAATTTACTCCCTTTGCCACGCAAGCCAAACTACCTATCAGCTTTCAATTTCACCATCCATAAAAAACAGAATTGGTAGTAACACCTCAAAGGCTTTCTGAGAGTCATAAACATATATAAAGCAATGTGATGATTAAACTTGTGTGTCTATTTGACTAACCCAACACTCCGATATGATTAACATTTAAGTCAATTGTTACTTTAAGGGAACTAGATTACTGTACATGATACAGGTAGGCCTCTCCTCAGGGAAAGGCTTAAAGAAAAAAACATTGAAGAGTATCTCTTGCCTCAAAGGAAAAATCAATTCTTTCCTGTGTCTCCAGCTTGTCACTGGCCTTGCAGACCTCAGAATTGTTAACCCCTATAATCCTACGAGCCAGTTTCCTAACATCTCAGTTTTTCTTCTTACACATCCATGTTTACAGATACACTGTGCACAGTAGCTGAGGAAAGGAGCCAGCCCCAATGTCTATCAACTGATGGGTTGATAATGGGAATGTGGGGTGCATATAAACAATGTGATTTTATCCACCCATAAAGAAAAACGAAATCCTGACATCTGCAGGAAATGGGTGGAACTGGAAATGGCTGTGTTGAGTGAAATTAGACAGACTCAAACACTGCACATATTTCTTGTGTGTGTGTGTGTGTGTGTGTGTGTGTGTGTGTGTGTGTGTGTGTGTGTGTTTCTCAGAAAACCGACACTGGAAAAGAAAAAGAAGAGAATTTAAGGGGAAGGAGAAAAAATGAGAGTAATACATGTGTTGGGAAAGCAGAAGAGGAGAGACTGAAACCAGAATGAGTTTGTGAGAAAGACAAGAGGGGAGGGTGGGAAAAGTGGATTCCCTAAGGGAAAAACATATGTATTAAAAGTGCTATAACGGAACCAGTATTTAGATGATAACATTTCAACTAACAGTCTTGCCTCTCCCTCACTTCTTCCCTCCCTCCCTCCCTTTCTCCCTACACTTTCTCTCTCTGACTATACTACTCTACCACTCCAGATACTGCCTATCTACAAAAGGTAGCACCAAATCCTCTCAGCTTTTTGAGTAAGTTGTGGTCTTAAAGTACTGTAGAGCTTGGCTCTCTGTGCTCTTCCTCTCAAGAAGTAAGTTGTTCAGGAATCCATAGTTCCAGAAGGACACTTCTGGAGACAGAACGACTCACTGAATTAGAGTTCAGTTGCTAGCACCTACATGAAGTCCCTAGACACGTGTTCTTTCTGGGTCAGAAGTATACAGGGAAATAATCTAGAGCCCAAAAGACCAATGTGTATGTCTGCCAAGAGTATGAACCACTACAAAAAACAAACAAACAAACAAACAAACAAAAAACAACCAAAATAAACCTCACGAGCATTGTCAGACGAAAACCTATAAAACCCACAAAGGATATTTTCCCTGCTTCATTCTTCTGACATTATTAAACTGAACGTTTATATCAGCATTGAGTTCTGAGTGAGGTTTAAATCATCGTTATAGATACCCATATCAGTGGTTTTAATACATTGTTTGGTTATTAACAAAAAAAAAAAACAGGCACATTGGAAGCATTTAGCTTATAACTAGCATTTTGTAGGGTAAATGAGTTAGTGTATGTAAGTAAAACAGTTAACACATCAGAATATGATAGTTTTAGATTTTACATGATCATTTCTACATCCCTCAGAGCCAAAAACTTCATTCAAGCTATTTGAACTCTTCATTTCTATATTCCCTGCACCAGCACACATGATGAATGAACGAACGAATAGTTGAACATAAAATGGACAATATAAAGTAACATTTTAAATCCCATATATACATATATATATACATATGTACATATACACAAATATACATATATATTGATGTTAACTACATAGTTTAGCCAAGTGTTTGCCTTGCCAGCTTGATGACCTAAGTTCAGTCCTCAGAACCTACATAAAAAGGCAGCCATAGTGGTGTGTATCTGCAATGTCAGTGCTGAGAAAGTAGAGACAACCAGATCCCTGATGACCAACACATGAGGACCAAACCTCTGACTTCCCCACATATACACGTGCACAGACAGACACCCAAGCAAGCATTCTCGCACACACATATATACATCCCACATGCACACAAATTAACCAGTTCAAACATTCCCATGTAACTTAACAAAAACACATACACACATGGATACAGTAGTGGTGTAGATGTTATCTTATTTTCACATTCACTGAGTGAGAGAACTGAGAAGGGAAGAGTTTGAGGAGCAACCCTGTTAATTGTGTTTGGGGAAGCAGACTGTGTACTGAGATTAAAAATAAGAAATACAGATGTATTGTGGGTGTAGACTATTGAGACTAGGAAAAATAATACAAGATGCAGCTAAATAGGCAGAGAAGGCTTTGAGACTATTGCAACGGGTTAAAAATATTTTTGTGGGGAAAAAATAAACTCTGCTGAAACAAATGGCAGAGAACGTTCTAACACCTGAGCTTTTATCAGAAGACACTGGGGAGGGGAGGTTGGCCAACTGAAGAGGTCATCTGGCAAGTTGCGCTCCTCACCTTACCACAGCAACTAGGAAGTAGGGGGCCTGTATTCCCTGATTTTGTTTCAAAAGAATGGTTCACCTGTCCTTGAGAAAGACATTACAGTGTTGTAAGACTGGCTAGGGGACAGGAGATTTTACATCTCAAAGAGGCAGAGAAATGGCTGGCAAATGCTTTTGTAAGTGCTCTGAGCAAAGAAAGGTCAGAGGATGAACTCTATCTAAAGTTTAACAAAGTCAGGAGAAACATTAAGGTCATCTTGGTTAGTGACTTCTTTATAATACAGTTTCTTCTTCATTCAAGCTATTTGATCTCTTCCCCCAACATCACTCAATCTACTTTACCTAAAACTTCAAATGCTAAATCATACAAAGATGTTTGTTTTCCTTGCTTTGTCAACAGCACTTGCAGCTATTGACTTAACATCTCTTGGGTAAGTTCTACCCTCCTTGATTGTACCACATTGTATAGGGGAAATACTCAAGCTTCCCTTAAATCCTTAGACATTATTTAAAATGGCTGTAATTTATTTTTAGTTTATCCCCCTGACTACTTCTCTCACCTCTCTTTCTTTTACTTTTAACTAGTGTACTCAGTTATGCAATGATTTTTCTTTCACCAAACACCCTTTTCACCATCCCAAAGCAAACACAACTTCTAAAACAAGAAAAAAGCTGTATTCACTAAACAGAAGAGAAACACAGTAGTGTGTTAAGTGGGTCCCAGGATACTTGGGCAGCAAATACCATTGTTCTTTGTTTTCTGACCATCTCAACTACAGTTATTCAATACAAAGAAAACTCACACAGAAGAAATTCTCTACTGATAATTTTTTCTTTTTTTTCTTTTTCTTTCTTTCTCTTTTTTTGCAGAAATTTCAGTTTGTTAGTGCAACTAGTTTGGTAGCACAACCACCATCTCTATCCAGACTCACTGTTCCATCTCTCATCTGAATGCTAGGACAGCTTTCAGGCCTCAGCTCAATTTGAATGCCAAACACATTTAAAACTCAACAGGCCTCAAGCTCAGTTTAGAACTGTGGCCTTCACCTACTAATCCCATGATGAGCTCTCATCTTATAAATGACATTTCCATCACCTAGTCCTCATAGGTTCTTTCCTGTCACCCCCTATTCAATCCATCACTGAGACCTGTCTGTTTGCTCACCATAAGAGCTAGTCATTATTTCTCATCTTAATCCTTGCTGTCTGTCAATGCCTCACTTCCACCCTTATCATTTTTGATCTGGATTATTTCAGGAGCCATCTAACAAGGATCACTATATCCCAAATCCCTTTACAGAAAACATCCTTTATATGGCTATCAAATTCTCACAAAACTATGTCTCTCATCTTTGTTAGCTCCAAATCTTTCAGCAGACATTTGATACCTTCTTGATAAAGTCTAAATTTCTTATGATTGAATAAGGCCCTTCACAACTCTCTGCGTGCTTCTCTCACATTTCTCACCACTGTTACCTTCAAAATTCATATTCCCAAATTCCTCTCTGGGCTCATCTGTTGACCTAATAACCTCGCACCTTTTAGCTCATGCTGACCTTCTTTGACTCTTTCACACCCCCTACAGTATTGTGTAGCAACAGCTCCTTTCTGGCTGGACTGAACGCACCTGTCCTCTTTCTGACCTGTGTTCAGCCCCTGTAGGGCTGTAGATTTGGAACAGAGATTGATAAGCTTTTCTGTTATAGTCTTTAAATTTTATAAGGTCACAGATGACTGTCAGTAAACACCCACAATCAAGGAGGATCCAGCCAATAAAAGTATGTGCTTTTACCAATGTCTTACCTAAGCCCCTGGCCCAACTTGTGATAAATTACTCAAAAGACTATAATAATACCTTTTGCTGTCTTTAAACTCTGCTAACAAAAAGTCTCTGTGAATAGAAGTGAATCCGAGTTTCTACCAGGAAACACCCTACAGAATAATGTGGCCAGGTCTTGGGTTTGACTGTTTGTCTAATTCTGTCCAATGTGAGGGAAGCAACTGAGTGGTAACTATAGAATCCTGGAATCAGTTTGTCCCACCTGTAATGAGATAGAAAAGGTGGGAGAAAGAAAGAGAGTGGATTGGGGTGGCCTTTTATCTCTCCTCATTCCCTAGTTCACATGCATGGGCATGCTGTCTGTCAACTGGATGAAACTAGTAGAGTCTAGTTCATCCCAGAGAAAGGCCAGACTAAATGGTGGAGTTTCAGAACTTTACTCCAGGCTCAGTCCCCAGCACCTCAACTTCTTTTTTTTTAGAATGTGATAACCATACAAGCTCCAAGAGGTACCAGAAGTCTTATTTACTGACTTCCCTGAGTACAGGTATATGATGGTCACTGCTCTCCTCCAGCCCCACATGGTCTAACGATCAATCACAGAGCCTAAGACAGAGCCAAAGGCACACTATTAGGGATACACTAGATAGGAGCCAAGATTTAACCGTCTCATTCTGGTGCCAATGAATATACCATTTCGCAGTCAGTTGTAGAAATCCCAGAGAAACAATTAGAATTAAATACTTTCTAATTCCAAGAGGGAAGAACCAGGGCATAATTACAATCAAGACTTAATGTTTAATGTCGGAGAGTCACTAAAGTTCTGAGCTCCAAAGGGCTTGGATGGCTCTACTTCTACATTTCTGCCATCCACATCACATAAAGCTCATTTCATAGGCTCAGACAGACTCCACTCTGTCCAACTGCCCTTGGTTATTCTATGGAACCAATGTCTTCAAAATCAGTACCAGATTGGTGCCTGTTACACTTTACCAAGTTTAGTTTCCTGCCTGAGATGTAGCTTTGGCGTCCCTAGATCCCAGCCTCTGTGTACTGGCCCTCAGTATATCTTTCTAAAAGATTTCACCTCTATGACATTGGTCTCTTCTTAAACACAACTGATCTTTCAGCCTCAGCTAACTTGTGTCAATTTTCCCAGTAAAGCAAGAGTTACATTTTAATGATTCAGGTCTCTTATTATTCACAGCTGATTCTTCAGTCCCAGCTGACCAGAAGTACAGATTACGTGAAAAGTCCTGATAGAGTCTTGACATCTGTCTGAGACATTACAGTCCAGACTTATTAGCCCCTTAACAGTCATAGGTGACAGGAAGCTCACAGGTATGCCTCTGGTACTTATTCTATTTAGTCTCCAGATAAGCAGGCTAGAGGTCTTTTAGTGAGACAACTGATTGTGCTAGCTTCATATCCTGTGACTTGTCAATGAATCCAGTGACATCCAAACTTAAATAGTAATATAGAAGTCTTATAAGACTTTGTCAGCAAGATCTCAGTCGTGTGCAGGGCCTGAATTCAGACTACTGTTATTTCCAACCACTCTGGCTATTTTTATTTGATTTTAAAAATAATTATAATGGAAGCTAGCTATTATAATTACTACCATATGCACATACCTTATTACATCTGTCTACACAGCCAGGAGGCAAGGGTTCAAGATTATTGCAACAAGTAACACCCAAAACATAAGAAGAAATTGCAAAGGGTGCAGCCATAGTAGTAGCATGCATACCATGGCAGTAAACAACAGTTCTCCCATTAGACTTAAGACCTGCTCAACAGGAGGGAGACTATGCCTGATACTGTAAACCTGGCTCAATATATATGGATATTATCAAAATATTCAATGATCGTGAAGTCCTAGTTGTTGGAGAAGAATCTTCCAACCACAAATTTACTAAGCCAACATGATCCAAAACAACATTCTATAAGCATTTGTCCTTATACCCATAGATAACTATAGTATTCACCTATCAAGAAGAAAATATATTTTGCAAAAGACAGAGACCATTTGTGGTAGTTTGAATACGCTTGACCCAGGGTGTGGCACTACTGGGAGTTGTGGCCTTAATGGAGGAGGTGTGTCACTGTGGAGGCAGGGCTTTGAGGTCATATGTATGCCCGAACTCTGTCCCATGTGAAACACAGTAGCCTTCTCCTGGTTGCCTTTGGAACGTGATGTAGAACCCTCAGCTCCTCCAGCATCATGCCTGTTTGAATATTGTCATGCTTCCTGTCATGATGATAGTGGACTGAACCTCTGAACCTGTTAATCCAGCCCCAATTAAATGTTGTCTTTTATTTATAGTTGTCTTGGTCATGATTTCTCTTCACAGCAATGAAAACCCAATAAGATCCAATTAATGCAAAATAATATACATTAGATAAGAGGTCATGAATTTGAGAGAGAATGAGAAGGGTTATGTGGGAGGGAATGAAGAGAGAAAATTTAAGGGAAATTTTTTTATAATGAAATTATAATCTCAAAAATTAAAAAAAAATTAAAGCAAGTGGTGAAAGAGTAAACCTTGGTGAGAGAAGCCAAAAGCCATCCATGGTTGAAGAGGATTTGTAGAATTGGGAGTAAATGTGGTTGTAATCTCAGAGATTATCAGGATAAAATATTCTGTAGTACAACTAGCAGACATCTGAGAAGAAACCTTTGACTGCTAGGATAACACTGCCCTTGATAAGATTCTTTGACCTTAAAGATGAAACCAGGGACAGGGCAAGAGCATGGTGTTTGATATGGTAAAGCAGCATCAGTAGCAGTGAAATTATACACTATTCCACCCCCTGAACTATGGGAGTGAGGACCAGATGAGAATCACCCATGTGCTCAAAACACAGCAGTCTGGCTTCAGACTCCCTTCCTCTCCTGACTCCTCAGTAGTGAGTACTTTCTGTTGTTCCTAATGTACCCCTCTCTTGCCTCTGGGAGCTTTCCTGAAATTGCTTCCTTTATTGGCATAAAGTTGGAAGTACTAAGGAAACATGGAACCTTTAACGCCATACCAAGATTCATTCAAGAAGAAATCAGTCCATCTGCCTCTCAGCCATGCCATCTTCTCAGAGCCGTGGAAGCTTAGAAAGTCTTTGGGAGTTTTTTCATATTCTGATGTTTTCCACTAGAGACTACTACTTTGAATTTTTTAGATTTCATTTAGGAAAGGCAGTGTGCAGAGAAAATATTAGGTCTTCTTAAGTCTCATGGATTAAAGAAATCTCAGCAGGTAAGGACACAGTCTACCAGAGTCTTTGCTCATGAATACACATCTGTATGGCAAAAGAGGATATATTATAAAATCTTCCAGACCTTCTCTACCTCCCTGTGTCCTCTGGAAATTGTATCAAGCTGACCAAGGGGACTTGTACCTTCTTCTTCACTAGTGAGCAAAAAAGAACAGTCACCCTTTTAATCAAAATTATAATCATCTAAAACAGCATAATAAGCCCTCTGGGTACAGATACATTACTTTATCTGTAATGTAGAAAATATGGACTGTTTTGTTACTCAACTTTCTTAGGTCAGAGCAACATAAAAGTAAAAACACAAGAGAAAGTGCATTGGTTATACCAAGGTACAAAGAAAGCAGCAAGGAAGAAACAGAGAACAAACTTGGGGATGCTGGACAGAAGGAGAATGCATTAAAAACCAGCAGAGACCTCAACTTTACCTCCACCCAAGTAAGCTGTTACTGGCAGAATTTTCTAGCACCTGGCCTGGGCTGCTCCAAATTCAGTATTGGGGATGGAACCCACTGCCTTTTGCATACCACAGCCTCAGTGATAGCCCCATGGCCAGTGCTCCTGGCATTTCCTTCCCTGCTTCCCACCAGTCCAAAGACCTGTCTCCTGCAAAGCCAGCAGATAAGTCTGAATGCACAAAATTGAGCAGTCTGGACTGGGGAAGGTGTGTGTGTGTGTGTGTGTGTGTGTGTGTGTGTGTGTGTGTGGAGGGCATTTGTGATAAGTCTGCGTCTACAATCCTAGCTCTTGTAGGTTCACTTAGGTAATGGAATACCAGCACTGAAGGACGCTTTCCCACACAGAACCCTTCCATTCTAGCTCATTCCTAGCTGTGTCATTTAAATTTTAGGCACTTACCACTTTGAACTCTGAGCAAACTTACTACCACTTTCTTGGCTCTACATTAGAAAGTTGAACATTATTTTAGATTTTTCCGGTGAACGGCTCAAGAAATCTATAATTTTTACCCAGCAGTCAAAAGAGAAAACAAGCTTAATCCAAAGGAGTGCCAATTACTCCAGTAATGTCCGCAGCAGGGGAATGGAGGCCTCTGGTCTCGTCTGGCATTCCGTAGGCACCTACACTCATATTCACATGCCCACACATACACGTATAATCAAAAGTAAAATAAACATTTTAAAAAAGATCTGCAACAAAACATGAGCCAAAAAGTCTGAATCCTGCTCCAAAACCAGTTTTTGTCTCATCACCCACCCTCCTCCTTCCCCACCACCCCTCTGTCTCCTTTGTCTTTCTGTGCCTTTCTACTACGTGTAAAGTGGAGAACTCTTTTGTATACGTTTAGTCCAATAAGTAAAATCTGGACGGTTGCCTTCTAATCTCTAGTGCCAGTTATCTCCAGTGTCATGCTGGTTACCTCCTAATTTAAGATTTTCATTATTTGTTGGACCCCTTATCCAACCCATCACCAAGTTGCTTCTATTTCTTCTCACTATCGGCTACTCCTTCCTTCACATCTTTATCCCTGCTGTCAACATTTTACGTCCATCCTAAACTATTTCTGTAGCCTAATAACAAGTATCTAACAAGAATTCTCAGGTCGTTCAACTCACTAAGGCAATGGCTTTAAAACTTGGCTGTCCCAGAGAAGAACCTGGAGCTACTTTTGTTAAACCTAGTTCAACCCCTGCAACTATTTTCAATAAGTGAACAGCAAAATTACAGTACATCTGATCATTGACCAGAAACATAACGACCGCTGGTTGAAGAAAAATTCTCCTCTGCCTTTCCATCACATTGGCTGTATTGTGGTCCACATCTCTTGCTCTTTTTTTCTTTTATATTTAATTAACTTTACATTTATTTTCCTATATTATACAATATATTGTTTATTATATTATATATCATATTAATATATAAAATATAACATATTATTTTATATTTATTTTATAAATAATAAACAATCGCAGGAAAATAATTCTCAGCCAATTCTATAGCTTGGGGTAACAAAACATAAAATATCTGATAAGGGAGCAATTCTTCAATAAATCATATTTTTTTTAGAAATGCCCCCATGTTGAAACAGTCTCAAAACACTAATAAAGCTTCAAAGTCACCTACTAAAACGTCTGTGGGAGAACTCTTTGCTGTTCTTCCGTGTTGATTGAATAAGTTTGGAAAAATAAAAATGCATATAACTATATAACATAAGGAATTATTGTAACTATCTTTGGCCAGAGACAGTGTTTAATGGTCCCTGCTTATCTTGGAATTATTTCCTAAAAGGAATCAGGAGAAATGCTGCTTGTAGAACTGTTTCAAATGCATCCAGTTCATATATTACCAGGCAGCCTTCCAAACTACTGCTTTATGATCTTTGATACTTACTGTTCCTGTGATAGGAAACTTAATTCGGATGATCTATCTACCTATTAATAAATATGTTTAACTCAAAGCAGTGGTTCTCAGTCTTCCAAATGTTGTGACTCTTTAATAGAGTCCCTCATGTTGTGGTAACCCTCAACCATTTGGTTGCTACTTCTTAACTGTAATTTTGCTGTTCTGAAACATAATGTAAATATCTGACATCTGATATACAACCCCAAAAGGTTCAAAAACCACTTGTTAAGAAGCACTAACTTAAAGAGTTGGAGGTAAGGCAGAATATGGCTCTCTGGTAGAGTGCTTGATTGACTCTACAAGAAAATGTACAAGGTTCTAGGTTCAGTCACCAGTATAGAAATAAATAAATGAACAAATAAACATTTTTGGTGTCTTAAAACATCCCAATCTCTTAACAGATACTGAAACTATGTATGAGAATAACTTAACTAATTTTAGCTACAAAATTAGACAAGAAGGAATAAATCATGGTTTACATTAGGAGATGAGAAGATGAAGAAGAGCATGATGTTCAAAAATGGCACATGTATTGGACTAACAAGTAACAGGAAACATTGTTATAAGGTAAGCATTAGGACCAAGGTTCTGTAAAAATAAGTAGTGAGTCACAGTGACTTTCCCACTTGGAACAAACATTTATATTTAGAAGAAACATGCTGTAATACTTAATGGGTATAGCAAATGCCACTGAAGCTACTGTGTTCAGAAGTCAGAGCAAGATAGCATGGGAGTCATCTGGACTGTTTGTAAAGCAGACCACGGTGAGTAAAGTTACTCAGTAGCTGCAGACAAAAGCAGGCTGCCAATGATCACAGAATTCAGGAATGAAACTGTAAAACTGGGCATGAACTGGAACCAACTTTCTGGCTGCCTCACAGACTTGTGATTTAGGCAGAAAAACAAAACGGTTCTCAACTGCATTTATTAAGTCATGTTATGAGAAACCTGAGAATCTGTTCACCTCCATAGTTCACTGGAAATATTTTGCAATGACTACTCATATATCCTTAGTCACTTATAAGATTCTGTGTATACTCTTGCTCATAGTATCATATCACTTTGCAACAATGAAAAAGCATGGTGCCTGAAAACCTCTGCAAATGCTAGCTTATCAGTTACTAGGCTGACTTAGTGAAATGGCTTAGAAAAGTTTAAATTTTAAGATATGAGCAAAATTGATATATAAGATAGGTAAAAGGAAACCCTGATTGTGAGAAATAGAAGTCAATGAACTTGAGAGATAGATGTGTGTGTGTGTGTGTGTGTGTGTGTGTGTGTGTGAGAGAGAGAGAGAGAGAGAGAGAGAGAGAGAGAGAGAGAGAGAGATGGCAGGGGAGAGATTGAAAAGAGGAAAGGAAAGGAGGAAAGACGTAGTTTTATTTTAATTAAAAATTATTAAGAAAAATGACCCCCTGGAATGAAGAAATTGACCTCTCTCCTCTGAGGAGGTACCGCTCTGGTTCTGCCACAATGTGGTTGGTTTAAGAAGTGTCATCAAATTTTTCCTTTTGTACAGACACAGTAGAGGGAGTGTTCTCAGCTACTGCTTTGGATGTAATGCTCAGATGTGTCATCATTTCCATAATATCTAATAAGGTCAATGAAGAAAGGCAGACAAGGGCCCAGTACATGCTCAACTCTTTGCTGGTTTCCTAGGTGACCTCATTATGCCTCAGTGCACGAATTCAGCCTCCAAGTGCTCTCCTGGTAATACTTCTGACACAAGCACTTCAGAAACAGCTCAGCGCTGATGAGTAGCTACACAGCCAGCTATGTCAGGCTTCTAGCCATCTGATTAGATACCATAAGTGAGTCATATTTCATAGGCAACAGGAAGGCCAAGTATTCTGTAACCATAGAAAATAAACTAATCATCCAAATGCCAGCTGTTCCATAAAGCCACAGGGAAAAAAAGCAGGCACTGACAGCAAGAGCTGCTAGCCTTCAGTTCATAGTCAACTATAGATTCGCAAGCCTTCTCTAGGATGGAATATCAGCATTAATATGACTCACTCATACTCCCAAAAACTCTGAGACCCTACCAGCTCAGTGGTCTGAAGTCTGACTATATGTTATATTATCCTATGATGACTTCCAATTTGGCTTGCTTTGTTTCAAAATAAAAAATAAAATAAAATAAAATAAAATAAAATAAAACGAACATTCTTGAGCCACAACTTGGCTCTACTTCACTAAAATTTCCAGTAATGGTACAATTTATAGATCAAAGGGGTGCTTTCTGTCTTTGGTCATCTTTGTAAAATCTTACTTTATTGTCACAAACTAGCTCTCTATTGCTTACACTGTCAGTCCTAATTCATTTACTAAAGACCTTTGATTTTTTTTTTCTTAGCTAGATCTCAAGGATTCCATCGTTCAACAAGTGACAAAACATTGAGTCATCTGCTTCATTTCCAACAAATACCTCTCAGTTAGAATGTCATACACCAGAGGAAACACAACATTCTAATGCAGCACAGAGCACAGCAGATCCCTGCCCCAGCTTCCATATAGCCAGCTTCCAGTTATTACATGTGTTCTCCACATGGACCTAATTAGATCTAAATGCCACTTTGAGATCGTTTTCCTTCTGTCAGATTCCTCTTTCCTCCTCTCCCCTCACAGGCTATTAAAAGTCTACTAGCTTCCTTATGACCTCTGACCTACTCATCTCACTCCTATGCTCTTAGCTAAAGGTACTGTTATCAGGATCTTCAGAGAAAATAGATTACAAGCCCACCTCACATAATACCAGACTACCCAAGCATAATCATGTGCATCAGAGAACTCACTCTGTCAAATCTCATATAATAAAACATAAGCAATCTAAAAGGCACAGAGAAAAGCCTAAAACATCCTACATGACTTCTCACATCTAATCAGTCCATATTCAACTGTACTATCTGCCAGAAGAATAGATGAGGTCTCTGAGAGAGGTTTACAAATCTCTTTATCCATTTGGGAAGGGTAGTTGTAATATTGCAGCGTTGTGCTCATAAATAGTAGTAGGAATTACATGATATTTTCACATTTTACAAATTTGTAGGCACTAGGTGATTTTATCATAATTCTAAGGCAGTGGCAAAATGTATTAGTCTCCCTTTCTAGCAAATACCACTAGTCTATTTACCTGAGTGGTCAGTTATGACACTTACAAAGAAGTTCTCTCAGAAGCCTAGCCCTGGTACTCAGGGCAGAAATGGACCACACTACCCACTTAAAAACCTCTTCCTCATTGCCATCCAGGCTGTTCTAATTTGCTTCTGTTGATGTGAAGAAATATTCTGACCAAAAGAAAACTTTGGAGAAGATTTGTTTTACCTTCAATTTCAAAGCCTTTCAACCAGGGAAATCAAAACAGGAACTCAAGGCAGGAACCTGAGCCAGAAACTATGAAAAGGATGCTGCTTACTGGCCCATTCTGGCTCATGCTTTGAAAATCTTTGATATATTCACTCCTTGATACATCCCCCACCACCCTCCACTCCCGTCTATGGATGGTCTTGTCCACAGTAGGAAAGCTGAGCCTTCCTACATGAATTAGCAATTTAAAAAGAGCTCACAAATATGCCCACAGGGCAATGAGTGAGATAATTCTTCAGTTGAGGTTCCCTCTTCCTTAGTGACTCTAGGATTTGTCAAACTGACAATAAAAACTAACTAGCATACATGCATATCCTCAATGTCATCATAAAGGACAACCCCTGCTTTACCTTAGTAAGTACATTAGACTTGATTTTCTTAGCTATTCTTTTTACCACACCCACAAATAGGTTATTTTTTCTTCATTTCTTTGTGTGTCTTCTTCTGATGTGCTCTCTGATACAGCTTTAAAGTACACACCAGCATGTTCTCTGTCCCCTTATTCCCTGCTTCCATTTCTATCATATCCTTTTGCTCAGTGCTTGGGATTGAACCTAAACCTTCATACATGCTAGAAAAGTGTTCTGCCACTGACATACATCCCCAGCTCAAGACCTTTTCTTCACTAAGTAAATATATTTATTGCCTCTATTTAAAAAATATTAGTTTTGTCCTAAGGATATTAATATCTCCTTTGTCTTCATTTTTACAATTAAAATCCAAGGTATTTAGTCCTAAATGTGACTCTGAAGTACCAATGAGGAACATTTTGGCATTCTGTGAGCTATGTAAGGCATTTTCAGCTGCTCATTAACTATAACCACCTGCATGTTTCGTAAGTGCTTGAAACTTCAAACTCTAAAACTAAAAATCGTACCAATTTCTATCTTCTAGCATGTCTTTATGCCTTTTCCCAAATTGTAGTGAGTCAAACACACATACCTGGATGTGCAAATCAAGACATGTAAAATATTCTTTTATCCATTGAGCATGACATCCGCTCAGCAGAAAGCAGTATTATTTCTTATCTCCAAGATAAGTCTCAAATCTATTTTCCTTTCAGACACAATAAGATTGCTTGCATTGACCCATTTATCATGTGAGTCCAGTAACTCAACACCCCGAAAAAGTTGTACCACGCATTTTCTAGTCATCATAAGAAATAGCTCTAAATCCTGAACTCAAGGTCTACTGAATATAACATTCTAGTATGCTGGTGCAGAAACCTTGAGGTGGAGAAAATGAGAGAGTAACTAGTAAAGTTATTTATCCTGACATTGTGAGTGCTGCACAGTTTCTTTTCATCTGTTCATTTTGTCTTTGTCTTTGCTACTGTTGTAGCTTTTGTTTTTGTCTTTCTGTCAGGGTTTTTGCCCAGGGCAATAGTCTTTCTGATCTTCAGTTCCTCTGCTAAGACTTTTAGGCAATATTTGGGAGTAAATATTGGTATTCTGAAATCCTAAATACATAAGTTAGATGGTACAACATTGGGTCTCTCCAGTAGAGGCAAAATTATAATTTCCCATGAAACAAATCATGTTATGATTTAGTTTTCAGAAATCTCTAACAATGATTCAGTGATTAGAAAAGTACCACATCCAGTTATGGTTTTGCTTGTAAATAGGGGCGATGTTTATGAAAGGTATGCATTATACATAAGTAATATTATAAATGTACAAAAATGCTAAATTTATAGAAGAAACATGCAGCTGGAAACGCATCATGAGTTGGTCGATGCCACAATTTTGCTACAGAAATTCTTTGTCTAGACAACCTCAGTTTGGGCTTTCATGCTCCTCATTTGACACCAGGAAGCTCGCTCACACTACCAAAGCCAAAGCCACTTAAATTATATATACAGAAAGAAAATGGAAAGAAATAAACAAAAATGTTTTCTGTCATGTGATAGAGGATGTATCCATTTTATTTTTTTCTCAAGCTAGGAATATATGGGAACACTGGCCTAGCATACATAAAGTCACTGGATTCAATCCACAGAACCACCAAAGTAAACACAATAAAACTATAAAAATTTATTATACACATAAATAACATCTACACAGCATCAGCCAAGCACCCTAATTAGTATTTGATTATCCACTGGACACTATTTACTACTCAAAGTGACACATAAAATAACTCACAACCATAAGAAAGTATTTCTGATATTTTTTTCTAGGCATAATCAGGATGGTACATGTAAGAGCCACAATGAAACCTAACCAACAGAAAAACATACTGAGAAGAAATTCTTGAGTTGAGAGTGGGTAATTATTTTTAAATTTTTATTCATATGCTGCTGATGAAGGAAACACATTTCACAGTCCCAGAAATGTTCATAGTTATGTTAATTCAATCATGAGAAGTTGACATCACAAAGAATTCTTAAGATGATCTGGGATTAATACCTTGAGATGTAACTCATGATCATACAGATGGAAATTGAATTTATACTATTAGTCACCAAAAAGTGACTATACATATATAAAGAAAGAGACACGAGAACTGGTCCCTTGAATTCTCTAGGATTTGTGGACTCTGAGATGATTAAAAAAAATAAAAATAAACATCAAAACAACTTAAGTATCACCCACTAGTGCTATAGCAGGAAAACATTCTAGAAGCAAAGGAAACATAAATTGGAGAGCATGTCAAATGCAAATATTTTATGCTATTAAGTGAAGCTACTGGGCTAAGTAAGAGGAGCATGGGCAATAATTATTAAATATGATAGTCATTGTGGGTGACCTCTAAATGCAATTTTACTTAAATAGTGAACTAGAAAGCCTGATGGGAAAAGAGAACAGGCAAGGGAGAACCAAATATTATTGTGACAAGTTTTACTAACAAGGTAAACTGATGAATGCTGTCATAGCTAAAAGATAAAGCATGAAGATATTATTTATTTGCTTGTGTAAAAAGAATAAAAATAAGCATGTGTTCTCACTCCCTCTCCCCCATCCCCCTCCTCCTCCTTCCCCCTCCCCCTCATCCTTCTCACCCCCAACCTTTGCATGAGTCCCTTCTCTCTTTCCTCTTTCCCTATGGTTATTTCTCTGGCCTCAGTCCTTGGGGCCAGAGAAGTCCCGAGAGCTTCCTAATAATCCTGCATGTGTGAAAGCTAATGGGGGGAACCTTAAAATGTAATAGAAAATGATGATAAGGAACAGTGGAGAACTTAGAATTTTTTGTCTGTAAAAAGGCAAAAGAAAGATAGGATGGAGTACATGAACAGGGATTAGCTTTGTTCGGAGCAGAAATACATCGGTAATGGAAAACAAGGTACATCTCTGTACAGACAGACACAGCATCAATGGGTAAATATGAAAGTTCTCAGGAAAATTCTAGCCAAACTGAGTCTTATGGAATAAATAGGATAACGCAAGTTATAAATATTTAATGATAACAGCCGTAAAAGAAAACAAAACATTCACTCCTGGCACAATGACAGCTTTGTTCTCCTTTTCACTCTATGTACAATGATAAACACTTTTATTCAGCAGGAAACAACCACCGGAGAACTCAGAAAGGCAGAAAGCGGAAGTTGAAGTGCTTAGAGATACAAGAACCAGGGAGACAGTCAAATAACACGGCATTCGACAACCACTCCTCAATCCATAAAGTTTATTCTGGCAACTGCCTGCCAGTTTTCATCCTAGCTGAGAGGACAGTCCAGGTAGGTTTCTTTCTTCTTTCTTCCCCTGAACATCAAAGATGTCCCACCATGAAGCATAGGGAAACTTCTCTATAAAGAGACTTGAATAAACAGAAGCCAAAAGGAGCAACTCTCCGCCCCCCCCCCCGCCGCCACTTTGACCCCACTTAAGGCAGCACTAAGAGAAGGAATAATAACACTTGATTTGGAAGTCCCTTGCTGCTAGGGACATGAGACTTGACTTTCTCCTGATAAAATACTGTGTGACTGCAAAATCCAAATATTTGTCAACAGTAAAGGTTTTGAATGTGCAATGACCAAAACCAAATTCAGAATCAAAGGTAAAATAGCCCAGGGTGTTTCTGACAGTGCTTGCATATGCTGCGTGGTGAGACATCTTCACAGCCTTGATCCTGTATACATGGTACACACTGCACTGCGCATGCCACATCACATGACACCCTGAACGGCGACTGAAATGGTTCAAGACGGTTAAATATAGAAACTGTGGTGTTTTCCTTTCTGCGTAAAGTTTACTGCTTTCATAGAAACGAAGATTTAATTATGGAAACCAAAGGATTTAGCTAACTTCCTACCGTTATTCTACAGGATTTTAATATCAAATTAAGGGATGGCTTGTATTGTTAGAATATTTGTTATTAAAGAATTCTAGGCCGCTGTGGCAGGAGTGGGTGGGCAGGTAGGAGAGTACCCTCACAGAGGCAGGGGAGGCAAGGGGGAGACGGGGGGAGGGCTTACGGAGGGGAAATTGGGAAAGGGGATAACATTTGAAATGTAAATAAATAAAATAACCAATAAAAATGCTCGAGTTGCTATATTGAGTTTCATGTTTTTAAAGTGTGACTAGGCTGAGTATGTTGGTCCATGCTCCATGTGAGCTTGTGGTCGAACTAGTCAACATAGAAAGTTCCAGACCAGTCGGAACTCTGTAGTTAGACCCAGTCTCTGAAATTAATTAATTAATTAATTAATTTTAAAAACGTGACTGAATTTAACTGTGAGAAAAGGAAAGGATGCCCCCCGCCACTGCTGGCGGGTTACACTATGCATTTATGGAGAGTGGTATTTTCAGCACTGACTAAGAATGGAACAAAATATTGATCAACTCTGACAAATGCTGAACATGCTCTATGTCCTTCTGTGTCAAATATTGAGGCCAGGCTTAATTCTTTATATAAAAATTAACAAACATGCCCTTCTTATTAGATTGTAGAGCTGCATTTTGTCTTTTAAAATGTTAAAATTATATTCATACCACAAAGTTTTCTAAAGAATGTCCTCTTGGCTTTCTATCAACAAATGGTTGATCTGTATGCCTCTATTGTATATCATATAACCGGGATCACATAAAACATTTCTCAAGTGAGGTGGGGGTCAGGAATAGAACAGTTGAGGGGCCCTGTCCTAGAGACATCATGCCTAGTGTAGAAATGAGAATCACTCAGCAGGAATCAATAACTTCCCGGGATAAATAAATCAGAATATCGCACCAGGAAGGTTCTGAAAACTAAATTTTCTTGAAACGATTACCCATAAAAGTAGTTCAGGACTGAAAGTTGGGGAAGAGTATGCTACATTCAAAAATTAAACATTTAAATGGGATTCTGTCTCCTAACTAAACAGCAAAGTGTCCAAGATACAAATGACTAAAAGAGAAGGAACAAAGTACGAGTGTAGAAAAGTAACCATCAATGGTTACAATAAGAATTAAATATGAAAAGGGGATGTCACATATAAGGCAGTATCTGAATCATCATTGTAACTTACAGCCAGAACTTCCTGCATATGTCTTGTTACAGTTTAAATAAAAGATATCTTTCCCAGCCTCAAGGTTGTTAAGTACTAATTTGTAGCTTGTAGTCTGTCTTTAGGAAGCTATCACAGCCTTTCAAGAGATGGGACCCCCGACTGGCAGTAGATCACTAAGAGAGGACCTTTGAACATGTATTCTGATCCGTGGTTCTAGTGTCCTCTTTGCCTGATCAGAAGCCATGAGAATAGGTGTAGCCACAGGTATCCACCATGAACCCTGCCCATACCCTTCCCATCATCACTGACTGAGATTACCTAAAATGTATGCCATGGAGTAAGGAGAGGGTGATTTGGAAATTATGTAAATATAGTACTCTTTTATAAAAATCTCAAAAAGTTTAGTAGAAAATATCTCTGGAAATAAATTAGGACCAGAAAATGAGGAAAGCTGATAGTGACCGTAATAAACAAAGCAAGGGATGTCAAAGACAGAGGTAAGGCAGTAACTGGAAGTAGCAGGTTTGTAGGAAGACAATGTCATGGTATTTCTATAGTTAATATCAAATTGTCAAGGTATATAGGCAAAATTAATAGAACTTTAAAGAGAAATAGAACATTTCTACAAATCTATAGTGACAGGAATTATAACATTGGTCTCTCAATGATTAACACAGTAGGTAAAGAAAAATCCATCATAATAATATAAATTAACCTGATACTACTAAAACAAATTATTAATTTTTAAAATTGATGGGTAGGGTCAAACATGAATAACAATATGTGTACCATGGCCACCCATATATTACACCATAGAAAAATTTCAAAAATTAAAAGGCACCAAAACAGAGTTTTTAGTGACAAATTTAATGAGGAAGTGAAAAGTAAGTCACAGCAGAAGAATCTGGAAGACCCCTCATATCCTTAAGAATTAACTGAACCCTGTTACATAACTGATGCATCAGAAAACAGTAAGAACTAAAATGGTAAACTCTTTTACCAGACTGCATGTTAATTATCCTGGAATCTATAGACTAGGGGTCAAGAAAGAGGTACTCAGAGACACTGAGAACACTAATGCGGACATTCAAAGCGTGAAGAAGGACATGACACTACATGGCTGGAATGCTAGCCCTAGGAAAGAAGTAACAGGAGAATTACAAGTTTCAAAGTCTGTCGAGAAAATAAAAGGTTAAGTCATTCTGTTCCACAGGATAAATCCTTTATTTTGTTCCATAGGAAAAACTAAGGAAATGATACATATACAAAATTGAACAGAAGAAAACAAATGATAAAAATAAAAAAACAAATCAGTGAATCATGGCGGGGGGTAGAGGAGGGTGGTGGCTCCATGAAAGCAAAAGTTAGTTCTCTGAAAGAACTGGAAGAGCTTGAAGGGGCTCGAGACCCCATATGTACAACAATGCCAAGCAACCAGAGCTTCCAGGGACTAAGCCACTACCTAAAGACTATACATGGACTGACCCTGGACTCTGACCTCATAGGTAGCAATGAATATCCTAGTAAGAGCACCAGTGGAAGGGAAGCCCTGGGTCCTGCTAAGACTGAACCCCAGTGAACTAGACTGTTGGGGGAGGGGGCAATGGGGAGGATAGGGAGGGAACACCCATAAAGAAGGGGAGGGGGGAGGATTAGGGGATGTTTGCCGAAACCGGAAAGGGAATAACACTCAAAATGTATATAAGAAATACTCAAGTTAATAAAAAAAAAAAAAAAAAAAAATAAAGCTCTTAAAAATTAAAAAAAAAAAAAAGTTAGTTCTCTGACAAGATCTGTAAACCTAATCACTAGACGTGTTGTTTGAGAAGTAAGGAAAAGAGAGTAAAGTATCGATATATGTAGGAATAAGATCAAGTGATCATAGAAGCAATTTAGGAATTAGAATACTTTTTAAAAACCTTTCTCTGAAATAAAACTCTAAGCCTTGATGGCTTCACCGGTAAAGTTTATAAAACACAGTGGAAAACTACAGCCACTTTGAAACAAGATCCTTTAGGAAAATAAAATTCATCATATGAGTCTACTTTGCACAGACACCAAAGCCAGACAAAAACATGAGAAAAAAACTTACTATGGTTGTCTTTCTCAAAAACTTACGTTGTCAAAATTATTAACAATCAATTGACCAATAGATGCCAAGTTATGATTAGATAATAGCTCAACATCCTTAGCTACCAAGTAACTAAATAGAAATTAAACTACTGTGACATCCCATCTCACCTTGGCTTTTATTTTTAAAATATGCCAAATACTTGCAAAGATGTGGCAACCATTGTGAAAGTTTCACAAAAAAAAATTAAAATTAAAATTCCTCCCGCATTGGATTTACTCAAAAGGCAGAGGCTAATGGATCCCTGTAGGTTCAAGGCCATCCTCGCCTACATAGTATAATCTCAGGACAGTCAGAGCTGTAGAGAGAGACCTTGTTTCAAAAGAATTAAAAATAAAAAACACAGTTACAATATTACCTAGCCAGGCCACATCCCACATATACTCAAAGGCTTCTCCAACCCACCACCGCGAGATAATTTGCACATCCATGTTTTTTGCTGCATTATTCATAATAACGAAAAAACAAATGGATCCAAACTAGACATCTCAGCAGAAGAATGGGTAAGTAAAGTATGGCTATGTCCATGAAGAAATTTTACTTAGCTGCACTGAAATGTATGGAATCTTCTGGGGGAAACAAGAAAATGGGTCTAGAAAATATTATATAAGGTGATTAAGACTCAAGGAGACCAAAAAAATAATAAAAATGCATCTTCTCTCTTGCATATGGATCCCAAAGCTTAATGTTTGTGCATTTGTAAAGAAAGAGCTGTCTATCAGGAGCAATCTAGTCAGTAAGGCCCTCTTGACCCTGATCCATAATTCACTATGATAGGTACTGGGTTTTATAGGCAAATAGTAGGCAGCCACAGCTACTGTCTCTTCATGACTGTAATGGATGTGTTATCCACCAAAAGATAACCCACAGCTCCTATCCCAGTCTTCCAGCTCTTGAGTCTTTCTGCTTCCTTTCCCACAATATCTCTGAGGCCCAGAGGAGGCAGCATGAATGTCCTCTGTGGGGATAGTTCTTGTCTCCTGCTATACATCCACTGAGGCATACACTAAAACGGTTCCAAATCCATGGTAATACAGATGACTCTGGATAAAGGCAGTAAGTCTAAATAAACAAATAAAAAGGCATACTTGTGGGAGATGGACAAGCAGGGAGATGAGATTAAAAAGTATTGGAGGTTATGGTTATAAAATTTACATTCAACATGTAGGAAAGTATTAAAAACAAATTGGTTGCAAAATAGAAAGATGTGACAGTGAGTTAGGCTATGAAACTAGGTAGAAGACATGTGAACAAGAGTTCTCATGAGTAGGAAAAAGGACACAGGTGACAGGAAGTAGAAGAGAGGGTGCTAGAAGTGGGGCTGACCACCAAAACAAGATAAGATTGATGAAGGTAAAAAATGCATGCTGAAAGAGACCGGATATAGATCTCTCCTGAGAGACACATCCAGAGCATGTCCAATACTGAGGTCAATGCTAGCAGCAAACCACTGAACTGAGAACAGAACCCCCTTGGGGGGAATTATAGGAAGGATTGAAAGAGCTGAAGGGCCTTGCAACCCCATAAAAACAACAATGCCAACCAACCAGAGCTTCCAGGGACTAAACCACTACCGAAAGACTATACATGGACTGACCCAGGGCTCCAACTGCATATGTAGAATAGCCTTGTTGGGGCACCAGTGGAAGGGGAAGCCCTTGGTCCTGCCAAGGTTGGACCCCCCCAGTGCAGGGGAATATGTGAGGGAGAGTAAGGAGGATGGATGGGGGGAATATCTGTATGGGGGAAGGGGAAAGGATGGGGGACTTATGGTCAGGATACTAGGAAAGGGAAAAATATTTGAAATGTAAGTAAAGAAATATATCTAATAAAAAAAAGTGGGGCTGACAAATGGAATGGGAATTTTGAAAGAAGCAGAGAAAACAGAAACAGCATGAATAAATTTCATTTGTAATCGCTATAAGAAATCTTAATTCTTTGTATTGTAATACAAAATAAAAATTTCAAAAGTCAAATATGAAAGATAAATATGTTGTATTACACAGCAAGGTAAAAAAATCCCCAAAAATATCTGGGAGAAAAGACCTTGACTGTGTTCACCATTGGTGGTAAATATTCGAGGAGACAGAAATGTTTGCCCTGATTTAGCCAGTTCAAATAATATATTTGAATCAAAAACACACATAATGCCCTATATAATGAACAATTTTATAACTTTCAATTTCAAAACTATCACATTGAATTTATAAGTATATACAAAGTAGGATATCATGACCGAATAAGGATTTTTAAGGTTATGAAGTGTGGGTTTGACATGTGAAAATTTTGGTATTAGAGGGATGTCTCGGGAGTTCATGCACATCAGGCTGCATACACCTACCTTTATTCCAAAATATCTAATACCCTCTTGTACTCTCAGTGGAAACTCACACAGAGAGACACTCAAAAACATAAAATAAAAATAATTCTTTAATATTTGAAAACTAACTAAAAAGCCTTAACACATTAGCACATCATGCATGAAAACATGTATCATCTCAGTAGATTCATAGAATATTTACCAAAATTGAACATCAATTTCTACTGAGAAAACTGTCAAGCAACTACAAATAGAAATTAACTTTCAAAATCAGAAAAAAAGAGGGCCTCAATAGAAAACCTACAGTAAGCCTCTAAGCTAATAGTAGAATTCAGAACTATTCCCCACAAAATCAGTAAGAAGGTAAGGATGTTGCTGTATGCCATTTTTACCAGGAGATCTACTGAGTGCATTTTAGATTAAAATATAATAACATCACTTACCTCCTTTCTACCTTCAAGGCCTCCCATATGTCTCTCCTTGCTCTCCTTCAAATTTGTGCCCTGTTTTTTCCTTAATTTCTTACATGCAGATAAAGATATATTTCTAAATGCACAGCCATAACCTGCATGTCTGTATATGAGCTGTTTGCATGGATGATCATCTAGTATTGGATAACCAATTGGTGTGCTCTTCCCTGTGGAAGACCGTTTCTCCTGCCCTCAGCATTCCCCAGCCTATCCTTCTTTGTCTAGTGTTGAGGCATCCTGAGCTCTCCCTTACTAGGTTGATTGATATATTTCTTGTTCATTTCATGTTTAGGTAGTCATATTGGTGAGACTTTATGGGTATACACGCTGCCATTTCTAGGAGATTCCATCTCACGGCAAACTTCCCATTCAACTGACTCATACGATCTTTTCATCACCTCTTCTTAAACAGCCCATGAACCTTTAGTGTAGGCGTTATATTGGAGATGTGTCATTTGAGAATAGGCTCTCTAGCAACAGTTTGGTTGGTCGTCATTTTCTGTAATGCTATCAGTCTTTTACAAAGAGGAGTTTTCTCTTTTTTATCTTTTTTAATTTTATTTTTCCTGGATATGTACATTTCAGATATTATCCCCTTCCCCCCCTTCTACACCCCATCCCCCGATTCTATGAGATGCTTCCACTCCCATCCACCCACTCCAACCTCAACACCCTGTCATTATCCTACATTGGGGAAATGAGTATTCACAGGACCAAAGGCTTTTCCTCCTATTGAAGCTGGACAATGCCATCCTCTGCTACATATGCTGCTGGAGTCATGGGTCCCTCCATGTGTACTCATTGGTTGGCGGTTTTGTCCTTGGGAGCTCTGGGGGCTCTGGTTAGTTGATATTGTTGTTCTTCCTAGGGTGTTGCAAACCCCTTTAGCTCCTTCAATCTTTTCTCTAACTCATCCATTGGGGTCCCCTTATTCAGTCTGATGGTTAGCTGCAAGCATCCTCATCTGTATCAGTAGGGCTCTGGCAGAGCCTCTCAGGAGTTTTCTTGATGATAGCTAAGGACTATACTTTTCTATGAATACAAAGAAAAATATTTACAATGCCCTTGAGAATTGTGCTGGTTCACTAAAGTGGGGACTACCTGTTCTTCTCCAAGGCCCATTGACTTCACTAGTCCTGGGTAATTAGCTACTAGTACCAGACATGATTTCCTTCTTGATTAGCTGATCTTAAAGACAAACAGGGAACAGTTGGTTCCTGCCAAAATACGCATATCACCACTGCACACTCAGTTTATCCGGATATTTCTGTCATTAATTTAGTTCAAAGGTGACACAACAATTGGTCGTTTCCCTTATTTGGAAATATCATGGCTATAAAAGCTAGTCTGAATGGAGGAAGTTTTCAGTCCAAGGGTCTCAGGATCCTTGCCTGAATTTTATTCTGTCTTCACAATTGGAACTTAACTTCCAACTCTAGGATCAATGGCAATAGCAGTAGCTGGTATGTTTATGGAGTATCTTGGACAACCCTGTCTAACAGCTGAAAAGAAGGTTTCTCATGCTTGGTGTTGGGGGTCTTTAATAGATGGATATTTGGCTCTTGGGGGGACCATCATCAACCCAGATAGGAAATGTCAATTTACTTGTATGCGTCAGAGAGCATTTTAGTTGTATAGTTGATGGTATGATTCCTTATTATATTTTCATATATATACTGCTATTTTATCCTTCTCATACCTCGTTATGTATTTCTCTCCCATTTCACTAATGAGAGTCCCTCCTTTAGTCTAAAAATCACTTGAAACTTATTATTTTAACCCCTATCCCCCAATAATGTTCATTCATACTTTCATAGTTTCTGAAGTTATTCCAGGTTAAATACTCTTAGCTTAAGATTTTATTCTAGGTGCCTCAGTTGAGAGAAAACATGCGATGTATGGCTCTCCGGGACTGAGTTACATCATTCACAATGATCTCTTCAAGTTCTATCCATTTAACTGCAGATTTCATAATTTCATCCAACTTTACAGCTGAAGAGTATTCTATAGTGTATATGAACCCTACCTTCATTATCCATTCATTAGCTGAAAGTCACATAGGTCACTTTCATTTCCTTGTTCTTATGAATCAAATACCAATGAAGAAGACTGCGTATATTCATTTGGAGTAGGAAGTTGAGTCCTTTAGGCATATGCAAAGGAGTGGTATACCTGAGTATTATCTTAGATTTGTTTTGAGCTTCCTGAGAATTATCCACACTGATTTCCACAGTGGCTATATAGGAAAACAATGCTTGTCTCAGAAGGAGGCAATGGAAAAAGATTAAAAGATATGATGAATCATAACCAGAGAAAAGACCACCATGTAATTTTATATATGTAAATAAAACTTGAAGCATTTAAAGTAGGTGACATCTTCAAGAGATGTTCAGGAGAAATTGTCATTTCTCCTGCAAATGTGTGTGTGTATGTATATATACATATATGCATATACAGATTATGTAGACATATACTCACATACACACATACACATAAACACATATATATTTATACATATGAGGGAGAGGTTAAGAATAAACAATCATTGTCTATGGATGAACTATAAAAATTAATGTATATTTTAAGTAATAATGACAACCATAAATTCACTTCATTTTAAAGTAGTTATTTTACATGCTATAGATTTCAATGAACATAACACAAGGAATTTCACATTGTGACTGCTTTTATTCATTGTCCAACCTGCATGCTCAATCTTTTAGGGATCCTTTTACTTTAATCTACTCATAAGAGTTCTTCCAGATAGCATCTCATTTCTAAAGAATGACCTTCTAGAATCCAATTAAATTGCTAGTTTAAGTTAACACCTGATTATAGCTTAGGGAGTGGAGTTCTTTAACTCTATTTTAATGGTACCTTCTATTTTGAAAGTGGAGATCTGATCGTCCTTGATCCCAGTTACATCTTCAGGAACAGAATCTGTTCCTTTAGACTTTTTATCACCTGTGAAAGTAGTATGCTCCAATTTTACTTGTGAGATGTCTGCTATCTCGGGCAATTGATGTTCTTTTAGTAGATTCTGATCTACGGTGGTTTTCACTGAAGGTGGAAGTGGATCTTGAGCAGTCATCTCTTCACCAGGAAACTCTGGCATAGGAACCACATCAGTTTTTAAAGGCCGTTTGACAGCAGGAGACTCTTCTGCAAGGGTGACGAGTGGTGGAGGCTGAACATCAACAGAAGCTCTTTTCAGGCTCTCTTCAACCGATGTCAGTTGGGCTTCCACAGTGGCTTCTTCTGCAGGAGGCTCCTCAGATAAGGGAGACCAAGCTGTAGCAACTTCTACTTTGAGGACCACTTCCTCAGTTGGTAGAAGCTGATCCTCAGCTAGTGCCACGTCTGAAGGAGTCTCTTCAATTTCTGCAGTATCTGCCTCAGCTGCTAGAAGCTGAGCTTCAACAAAGCTGTCTTCTATTGGAACACTCTCTAATGAGAAAGGCTGAACTTCAACAGGGTATTCATCAACTGGAAAAGCCTGAAATTCATCTGGGACCCATCCTGCAATGTTCTCAGCTGACAAAGGTTGCACTTCAATGGGTAAATCATCTAAAGGAACTTCCTCAGCTTGTGGGATCACTACTTCTTCTAGAGGAAACTTCTCAAGGGATGGAGGCTGAACTTCTGCAAGGATCTCCTCAGTTGGTAAAAGTAGGCCATCTTCAGGGCCCTCCTCAGCTAGTTCTATAGGGCCCTCCTCTGTTTCTGGAGGTAGAGGCCACTCCTCAGTTGGTAGAGGTGGAACTTCTGTAGGGCCCACTTCAGTTGATAGAAATAGAACTTCTGCAGTCATGTGTTCTACAGTGCCCTGTTCAGTAGGTGGAGGTAGAACTTCTGAAGGAGCCACTTCTTCATGAGCATCCTCTGCTGATGGAGGCTGAACTTCTGCAGTAGCCTCATCTTCAGAAACTTCTGTAATGAATGGAGGCTGATCTTCAAAGTCCTCATCAATATCAAATACCTTATCTACTACAATAACAATTTCTTTAGAGTGTGTAGCTATTGGTAAATGAACTTCAAAAGGTACTTCTTTAGTAATCTCTTCAGACAGAGAAGGTTGGACTTCACCAGTAGCCTCTTCAACAATAGGAGACTCTGCTCTGCCTGAGTCATCAAGGATAGTGTCAATTGCTAAAGCTTGAACTTTCTCAAGCACCTCTTCTGAGAGTGGAACCAGATCTTCAACAGGAAGTTCTGAAGGAGCCACCTCAGTTCCTTTGGGATACTGTTGATCAGAAGGCTCCTCTGAAAGAGTCCCTTTCACTAATGGAGGACTAATGTCAGCAGGAGGCTCTGTAGAAGAAAGCTCATCAGCTGGTAAAGCCTGTATGTCCACAAATTCTTTTGGGGTTTTAGCAGTTGTCTCAGCTGCAGAGGTCTCTTCAGCTAGAGATGGTGCTTGAATAGAGGTCTCCTCTGTAAAGAAATGTTCTGCTTTAACTGTGGCCTCATCATCTGGTACAGCCTGTAATTCACCAGAAATCTCCCCTTCAGTAAAAGACATCACTACATCAGGGATTTGTTCAGTTGACAGAACCTCTATTTCGAGAGAACCATCTATTTCCATCAAAGAACCTTCTTCTGCAGGTACTGTTTCTTCCTTTGACTTAATCAGGGAGCTACCTGGCATAGACTTGACAGTAGTTGCTAACTCACTGAAGTAGGTCTGTTGTTCTTTGTCCACTTTATCTTTTGAGCAAATGCTTATCAGGCTCCAGTCACCAGTACAGCTGGTCTGCTGAGCTCTGTCTATTAAAAGACTGGGGGGTCTGCTTGTTGGAATCTCTACTTCTGGAACATCCTGTGGCAATGCAGGAGCTATTTCTCCAACACTAGCTGAGCTTTCTTCAAGTGCTTTATCCATGAATATGACTTCCACTTTTTCTTCCACAGAGGTGTCTGTCTGAAAAGATTTGTCAGTCATGTCCTGGCCTTGCTTTCTCTTCATCCAAGTTTGCTGAAGTTGAGAGGACAGTATAAGAGACTCATATTCTTTTCCAGAGTAGTTGGCCTTACCTCCAGGAATATTACCAATACTATGGGTAGCTTTAGGGGCAGGAGGTTGTACTGCAGCCATACCTTTCTTTTTTTCTCCTATTTCAGTCTGCTGGGACTTATCTACCATTGGTTGGCTGGGTCGTCTTCTCCTTCTATATTCCTGCCTTCCTAACGATATAGACTGCTCAGGTTCATCACTTTCTTCCATTTTTATGATTGATGATATCCAAATTTATCAGTCTTCAAGCAATTAATCATTAAGAATCATAAATGTACCAGATGGTTATTCCTTTACCTTCCTTCATTGAGTTTTTTTATTGAACTCAAGAAAAAAATAATTCATAAATTATACCATCCTTTACTACACTCTTGTTGGATCCCACCTTACTCATTCATCATCTTTCTTGTTATGGTTCTGTTAGGATAAAATTCACTTTTAGAAGTTTCCCTCAAGGGTCTGTGACATCATAGCCAAATTCTTCTTACAAAGTTCCGGAAGTTATATTCCCAACAGTTTTCAACTTGTTATATTCACATGAGCAATGACAAAAGTAGAGTGTCTACTTTATAAAAAAAAAAACTAGTTGAAAGGAACATGTCTTTCCCAGAAGAACAACATGTTAACCTTAAGAATGCCACTAATTGTTAAAGGTTTTGGAGCTTGCAACCCGATTGATTTCCAGAAATTATAAACCAGAACTAAGTATACTAGAGCAGGTTTTCAATTACTAGAGTTAACATATGTGTAGGAATATCTGATAAATAGATGTTTATAGGACTTGAAAAGAAGCTGTTTTTCTTTAGAAGATTCATGATTCAGAAGTCAATATCCAGGGTAGCTTCATTCATCTGTCTACATTTCAGTGACCACAGGGTTCTACTACCAAAAGGTAATTCATGTTTTCAGTCTTGAACCATGTAAGGTATTTTTAATTTCATTTAAAGTGTTCCACGTGTGAGGCTATTGTGTCAAAATATATGTCAGATTAAAAATGTTTTTCTTTATAGATTTTGTTGGAATGAATGCTACAATAAAAAAATTATCTGTTAATGAATGGGATTGCTTTTATTAAGGGGGTTTTACAGGGAAGAAAGAAAAATGAGAGAGGAGGAGAGGAGAGGCTACTCAGAATATATTGTATACATTTATGAAATTTCTAAATAACAAAATTAATAAAGACTTGTATTGAAGTTTTGGAAAAGAGAAATGACACTGATGCAGGTCATAGGTGGCAAGATGGAGTCTTATGTACAGATAGAGATGATTTGGAGATAGAGAAATAGGTAGGTAGATGGATAGATGGAGAACTTCTCACTCATATATAGCACAAAACTACTACAAACTATAGATTGAGCAAAGACATGAAAAAATACTCTAACAAAATTATGAAAGAAAGAATAAAGTTTTAAAATGGAGTTTCCCAGGAGTCAAAATAATGAACATTTACAAAGTAATATAACATTAATCTGCAAATATTTCAAAATTTTCTTTACTTATAGACAACATGAAAGCAATTGAACAATCCCTATTTTGCACACAGAGGTATTATGTACAAGTCCTTACACCATCCTCCAAATTCCTAAATTAAAACCTAAAACCAGACATTCTTCTAGAACCTTCTAAAAAAATCTACAGAGTAGGTAGACACAGATCAACTATATCTGGCATACTGATTGTCTTAGACTTCTAAGTCTCCAGAACTCTGAAAATTTATATGCTTGACAATGACTGACTGAATATTACAAAATAATCAATGAATATTATCAATGCAAATAGATGATAAATATCTGTGATAATATTTAATTACTACATATTAAATTAATATATTGAAATGTCAACATATGATTAAAACTTTACCCATATAAAATTACTACGTCAATTAAAACTAAACATACATTAAAAATTTTACTTTACCCAATTATGACCAAACTATCATAGTATATTCTTTATTTCTACTAGTAACATTGAGCTCATAGCCATGAATGATCATGTATAACATACTCAATTAATACTTTTGCATAAGATTCAAAACAGGATTGTAGGAAGTTCATGGAGCACCTTCTTATGCTAATTTTTTAAATTGAAAATAGAATATTTTCTCATATAATATATCTTGACTATAGTTTCCCCATATCTTTTCCCTCCCAGCTCCTCCCTGCCACCACTCTCCTCTGAATCCACTCCCTTTCTGTCCCTCATTAGAAAAGAAAAGGCTTCTAAAAGATAACAATAAAACATAACAAAATAAGATACAAAAGATAAACGAAACCATCACACTGAGGCTGGATGAGGCAACCCAATAAAAGGAAAACAAGCACAAAAAAAGTCACAAGCATTAGAGACACACTCATTCACACATTCAAGAGTCTCATAAAAATATAAAGCTGAGAGCTACATTATATAGTGCAGGACCTGGTTAGACCCTTTCGGCCTTGTGCTTGCTGCTTCAGTCTCTGTGAGTTCCTATGAAGCTTGCTCAGTTGATTCAGCAGGCCTTGATCTCATGGTATGCTCCATCCCCTCTGGCTTTTATACTCTTTCTGCCTTCTCTTCTGTGGAGTTCCCTAAGCCCTGAAGGGAATGGACACATCCATTTAGATCTATGCATCCCAAAGACTCTCTCTGATTGAGGTTCTCTGCTTCTGTTTCTGTCTGCTCCAGGAGGAAGTTTCTCTGATGATCTCATACTATTTCTATTTCCATTATTATGATTATGATTATGATTATTAAATCTTTTTCTTACAATCCAGTCATCATCCTCCCACAGGTCTACCCTCTGATTGTTCCTCATCCCATCCCCCTCCTCTGTCTCCAAGAGGATGTCCCCACCCCCACTGTACCAGACCTCCCACTCCCCGGGGCCTCAAGTTCCTCCAGGATTAGGTGCATCTTCTCTCACTGTCCTCTGCTTGTATATGTGTCAGGGGACCTCAGACCAGGTCATGTATGCTACCTGGTTGGTGACTCAGTGTCTGAGAGATCTTGAGGGTTCAGGTTAGATGAAATTGCTGGTCTTCCTATGGGGTCATCCTCCTCTTCAGCTTCTTTCAGCTTTTTACTAATTCAATCATAGGGATCACAAGCTTCTGTCCATTTGTTACATGTTAAGTATCTTGATCTGACTTTCAGCTGCTTGTTGGGCCTCTCTGGAAGGTAGCCACACTAGGCTTCTATCTGTAAGTACATCAGTAATAGTGTCAGGCCTTGAGCTGGATTTCAATTTGACCCTTTCAGTAAACCTCCTTTCTCTCAGGCTCTTCTCTATTTTTGCAGTTCTTTCAGACATGAACAATTCTGGGTCAGAGTTTTTAACTGTGGGATGGCAACCCCATCCCTCCATTTGATGCCCTGTCTTCTACTAGTGGTGGACATTACAAGTTCCCTCTCCCTACTGTAGGGCATTTCATCTAAGGTCCCTCTCTTTGAGTTCTCAAAGTCTCTCACCTCCCTGGTCTCTGGTACATTCTAGAGGGTCCCCCCACCTCTTGCCTCCCAAGTTTGCCTGTCTTGATTATTTCTATTAGCCTTCAGGGTTTCAGTCCTGTTCTGCCCATCCCCCAATACCTTATCATGTTTCCCCTTTCCCCTCTCTGTCCCTTCTCCCACTCAGGTTTCTTCTTCCCTCTGCCTATCCTCCTCCATGATGGCTTTCTTCTCCCTCCCAAGAAGGATTGAAGCATCCTCACATGGGCTTGAGCTTCTAAATTTAATAGACGAAAAAGTGGGAAAGAGCCTTGAACTCATTGGCACAGAGTAGGGGAAGGGAGGACTTCCTAAACACAGCTCTAATAGTTTAGACTCTAAGATCAAGAACTGATAAATGGTACCTCATAAAATTGCAAAGCTTCTGACATAGTCAATAGGACAAATCAGCAACCTACAAATTGGGAAAAAATCTTCAGTAACCCCATATCTGATAGAGGTCTAATATCCAAAATATATAAAGAACTCAAGAAGCTAACCTCCAAAAAACCAAACAACCCAATCAAGAAATGGAGTATAAAACTAAACAGAGTTCACAGCAGAGGAATCTCGAAAGGCTGAGTAGCACCTAAAGAAATGTTCAAAGTCCTTAGTGATAGGGGGAAAGCAAATTAAAATGACCCTGAGATTCTACTTTATACCAATCAGAATGGCTAAGATCAAAAACTCAGGTGACAGCACATGTTGAAAAGGATGTGGAGAAAGAAAAACACTCCTCCATTGTTGATGTGTTTGCAAACTGGTACAACCACTCTGGAAATCAGTTTGGAGGTTCCTCAGAATATTGGAAATAGACCTACCTAAAGATCCAGACATACCACTATTGGGAATATACCCAAAAAAAAATGCCCACCATGCTACAGAGGCATGTGTTCCACTATGTTCATGGAGGACTTATTTGTGATAGCCAGAAGCTGGAAACAACCCAGATGTCCCACAACAGAAGAATGGTTACGGAAAATGTGGTTCATTTACACAGTGGACTACTACTCAACTATTAAGAATGAGGACATCATGAGTTTTGCAGGCCAATGGATGGAACTAGAAAAATACCATCCTGAGTGATATAATTCAGACCCAAAAGGACATGCATGGTATGTACTTGCTAATAATAGGCTATTAGCCAAAAATGTACACAATAACCAGAATACAACCCTCAAAACTCAAGGTTAACAAGCTGAAGGGCTCACACTATTTCTCAAGGCCTACAGAAGTTTCCACCATTGATTCAAGTGGTGACACTAGTCAAGACATCATTAGTCAGGTTGGGGATTTAGCTCAGCGGTAGAGCGCTTGCCTAGCAAGTGCAAGGCCCTGGGTTCGGTCCCCAGCTCTGAAAAAAAGAAAAAAAGAAAAAAAAAGACATCATTAGTCTCTTTTTAAGGCTTAGAGTTTTAGCACTTCTCACTTGATTTACATCTATTAATTATTAAGCTGTGTATCCAAAAGTGAACTTGAAATCTTAGTCCTTCACACCTGTGGGTATGACTTTATTTAAGAATAGCCTGTTGACTGGTTCTATGACTCCTTTATTCCATTACTTAAATGACAGGGCAGGCAGATTTCTGTTGAAAGCCAGTCTTGTTTACATTTGGGTTTCAGGGACAGCCATGAGGAAATATATATATATATATATATATATATATATATATATATATATAGAGAGAGAGAGAGAGAGAGAGAGAGAGATACAAAAAGAGATACAGAAAGAGGAGTTTGCCATACAAAGTAGGGGACTATGAAGTGGTCAGAAACAGGAGGAGTGATGAAGGCTCCACTCCTAGGTGAGAAGCGAGCTCTGCCACCAAGTATTTTTGGGGTATTTGTAGCCTTCAGAAATGTGAGAAAATTCATTTGTGTTGTTGAAACCCAGTTTTTGGTACTTCCTGTAGGAGACCTTGGTAACTAATGCAGTGTGCTTCCATGGCCTCACACTTAAAACACGGCCATGCCTTCTCGTCAGGTTGAACAGCTGGGGCATGTATTTTGGACTCAGAACTGACAAGTATTTTGATGCCACATGGGACATATTCCCAGAATCAAAGAACTAGAGGGATTTTCTGAGAGGCTTCTACCAGATAATTTGCACTTAATTTTACCAAAAATAAATTTTCTGAATAGTACTTCATTTCACTTAGAATTTTAATGAATTTAAATGCCATAATTTAGAAGTATCAGTCATGGTTGATATTAACAAGGAGCTTACATGTAAACTGTAGTAAATAATGCTTTGTCCTAACTGAATAGTTCAGATAAAATAAGGTTTGAAATATGTTCCTGGATCAGTGGATGGTAAGGGCAGATGGCATACAGTTTAAATCTCTGTGTGTCTAAAAGTAAATTAAGATATCAGGAGAAACTATAAAATTAAGCCAAAATGTGAGATAAAAATTCTTAATGTCCAAAGCACTTTAGAAATCAATATAGTGAGAGACACAATAGGAAACCAAAGAGCATCAATGAAAACAATACAGATGAAAATAAGTGATCGATAAATATCAATTTACCTCTAAAATATAAATCAAAATAATATCAATACAAAATATTTATTTTAAGCATAATAACCCCAAACTAGGAGTCCTATGATAAATCATCTCGTATTTTAGTATAGTTGGATTGTCATAGTGTCAACATTGAACATTTAAAAATTACAGGAAAACTGTAATCAGGATATATTATATGAGAAAAGAATGTATATTTAATATAAAAAAGGAAAAAGAAATATTTTCCCAATGTTTTCTTTAATGCATCATAAATAACTAAAATTACTAATGTTTCTATGTTCTAAGGGTTCCATGTACAAGAGCCTGACTATCACTGACATAATGTGCTATATGTTAGAAATTCTTACAAAAGTACATTTTAAAATGTTTTATACAAAAGCACATAATTACACACGGTTGTGGATATATTAATGAAGATAAAACAATGCATAAATACATTGTCAAAACAATCAAAACATCCTACTGTAGCCTTTAAAATGTAAAATATTCACATGTCAAATAAGATTTCTAAACTTCATTATTTACCAGCAATTATACTTTCATGAAACTTGAATTTTGGAAATAATAGTTTCCTCAAGGAATAGTTTTAGCATGTATGTATTCCAATGATATTTCAGGTGTTTGGAAAACCAAACCAAACAAACCAACATGGTTTTCTTCTTCCATGGACCTTACAGTTCTGCAGGAAACTGTATATATTAACCAGACACCTGCAACAAAACATGTCCTGGTGGGCCTGCAGGAGCCATTGTGTATGTGGACTCAAGCAGCTCTGACTATATGCAAAAGATCTGCACAAGATCATGTCAGTCAAGATCCCAGCAGGGATGGAATAGGGGGCTTATGAAATCCCACTCACTCCTAACTGAAGGGCTATTAGCAATTGATCACTTCTGAGAAAAGTCAGTTTTCTGCATGGATGTGGTCCCTGAGAGACTGGCCATTCACCAGCACAGTGTCTACACATACACACATACAGGCGTCACTAAGTAGAGTCAGTAGGATTTTAAGTGAAGAGCACATTAAGCTGATAGGAAAAAGCAATGTGGGAAGAGGGGAGAAGTTTGTGGAGCAGGATCCAGGCTGGATGTGATCAAAACATATGTGTGAAATACTTGAACAGAAAATAAAAATTGTAAAAAGTACTTGGTGATGAGGAAAGAAGAGATCAATAGGAAAGAGTAAGGGATTGAGAAAAATTATTTTTAAATGTAGGGGTTGTGTTAAGAAGCAAATGCCACCTTCTGGGAAATTGAGAATGGAAGAAGACTGTGGTAGCGTGGTGGTCCATGAAATGTGCTAGAAGAAGTTATGAGGCACAGTGACTTACAGAATACATCAAGAAATATTGTTTTGTTTTAAATACCAGAAAGTGACCTCTGTTCTCTGTATTCAGATAGCTATGGGAAGGGGTAAATTTGTTTGTACTGCTATACTTTAAATTACCACAAATGTAGCATTTTCAACCAACACAGATGTACTATCTCAATTTCCATGAGAACCAAGATTAAGGTTTCCATGAGGAAAAGATGAGCTAGGTTCTCTCATATGAATGAATCCCAGCAGGCTAAAATGTATTAGCCAAGGGGCAATTGTACCCAATGCTCAAAACCTCTTCCTGGCTCACTGAGCACCAGCAAAATGCTTCAGAATGCTTCTAACCCCAGTTTTCTTGCTGTCTGACAACTGGATCAGCTTACAGCTCCTAATAACCACTATTACATCTTGATCAAAATACTCCATGTATAGCATAGAAGGTTGCAAGGACAAACTCTTTTCTGTGTGCTAGGGGACAACCTTGTATATTGTCATAAACAAAACCTAATCAGGGAAGCGAATATTTCAAGCTATTTAGAGACTCTTATGTATATCTGCATGTTGTATACAAACAGGGTACAGGTCATGAATCTTGGAGGTCACCATGGAGGATTATGTATCATAGAATGTAAGAATAAAGTTCCAATAATCAGCCTGAACCCATGGCAAAGCACTCACTACCATGCATTTAAAAGCCAAAATAGAGTAGAGACTGGAAAATATGACTGCACAGGAGTATGAATAGAAATGAGAAAAGAGGAGAGGATACTGGTCCATGAATTGGATTAGAACTAAGGGATGAAGAAATGAACAGTGCTTGGGGAGAGAAAGTCTGTTTTCTTCAGCTACTGGGCTCCTGGTAGGTTCATATGCTCTAGTGAATAAATTGTGCCATACCCAAGTGTATATGAGGGCAGTAGTTAGACTAAGTGAAGGGAAGTAGGGAGGAATAAAATAACAGGAATTTGGGAGGGGATGTGGTAGTGTGTCAGGTGCCATTTTGCCTGCTTCTGTGAAAGCCTGTCTGTCAGGCAGAGTGGAGGCAAGTCAGTGTTTCCTGGCCTGATGATGCATGGAATGGTACGAGGAGCTACACTTGAAGCTGAAGGTAAGGAACTGAATGTACTGTTAATCTTGGAGGAAGGAACAGGGAGGCCTCTAGATGGGAATAGATATCCAATTCTCTCAGCCATTGTCTCTGCTAGCTTGTGACTTTGTTTCCCATGATTCTGCAAAGTATGTAAGACCCATAAGAATTAAACTTGGAGCTGCTACAGTATTGACTGGACAGCCCTCCTGATTTCTAACTTTTGTCTCCAAGTCTTCTTTTCCATCTTTCCTGTAATCAACCTCACTCCCCCTTCAAAGGACTGTTAGTCTGCACTGGCAGGACCAGTACAGTAGTGGTATCTACAAAGATGGATGAATGGGACTTAAATGAATTGTATATGTATGAAATTCTCAGTAAATAAAAACTTACTGTTATTATGTAATCTTTTTTTAAATGAATGGTTTTGTAGGAAGGAAGGAAGGAAGGAAAGAAGGAAGGAAGGAAGGAAGGAAGGAAGGGAGGGAGGGAGAGAGGGAGGGAGGGAGGGAGGAGGGAGGGAGGAGAAGTTAGAAGGTTTGTTGGATGAACAACTCCAGATGTCATGGGAGTGGCAGGAGATAAACTTGTAAACATCATTGGAAATAGAAACAATATTTACAACCATGAATTGGAAATGCTAACCTAATAAAGGCCAAAAAGATAAGAATGTCTACAATTGAGTCTGCTAGCCAATAGAATGCTTAATGTAAGACCCAGAGAGAAGCTGGCAAAGTATGACTAAAACTGAGTATGCATAAATAGAAAACTAGAGATTCAGGCTCTAAGCACTACATCAGAGAATGTTTCAAGAAATCCGTTACTTTTGTAAGAGGATGGGAGGGGTCTGATCTCTACTGCAATTGCCAACATGGTTAACTGAATTTATTTAGGGCATTCTCACTGAAGGGCTTTTCTTGAAGTTATATGGCACATCCTAGAAGAAGGAATCAGATCACAGGTTGATAACTCTCAAAAATCTTTAAGCTAAAGATGATAAAAAGTATTTATTGTCATATGAAACAATTGGATATGTCCAATTTTAATAAGGAAATGGTAAATAGCATATTTTTACTTTTAAATATTGTATTAAATATTTTAAATAAGAATTATGCTACTCCTGCCCCACAAAACTAGATTATATTGATGAAGCTAAGAAGTGCATGCTGACAGGAGCCTTATGTAGCTGTCTCCTGAGAGACACAGCCAGAGCATGTCAAACACAGAGGTGAATGCTAGCAGCAAACCATTGAACTGAGAACAGAGTCACTGTTGGAGGAATTAGAGAAAGGATTGAAAGAGCTGAAGGGTCTTGCAACCTCATAAGAACACCAATACCAACCATCCAGAGCTCCCAGGGACTAAACCACCATCCAAAGACTATACATGGACAGACTATATATATGGCTCCAGCTGCATATGTAGCAGAGAATGTCCTGGTTGGGCACCAATGGAAAGGGAAGACCTTGGTCCTGCCCAGGTTCGATGGATGCCCCAGTGTAGAGTAATGTCAGAGCAGGGAGGCAGGAAAGGGTGGCTAGGTGGGTGAACACCCTTACAGAAGCAAGGAGAGGGGGTGGGATAGAGTGTTTATGGATGGGAAAATAGGAAAGGGAATAACATTTGAAATGTAAACAAAAAAATCCAATAAAAATGTTTAAAAATTAAAAGAATAAAAATAAATAAAAAAGAATTATGCTACTGAATAACAGTAGGGTAAATGTAACCATCAACAAACATTAATTTTAAAAAGAAACAAATTGTAATTATAAGCTTATTTTCATAGTGTAAGTATATTATACATATAAATGTATACATGTTATACAAAGTTCTCACTTTAAAAAGTAAAGTGACATAGTTATAGGCTATAAATTAAAGGATATATACACTAAGTACTTTACCTTTTCTATGTTTCTATATGTTTTTCAGTAAATAGAATTTTTGGTTTAATTGAAAAAGATAAGGATAGTTATTATAAATTGATATTCTGAAGTAATTAAGATATCAACTATAAAAACAATGCAATCAATCTGCATTAACAGAGCTTAGTTGAGAGAGCAGAAGTATAAACTGTCCAGTTAGTTAGATCATCAAACCTTACAAGTGTTTATTCCAGGTGTTCAGGAAACCTGTCTACAAACTCATAGACTCATAATAATTAGATTGCTTCATATTTTGGAGGTTTTCCAGAGTACTGGAGCACTGAAGTACAAAGGAACTAGAGATTAACTACAACCTAAAGCTGTATAGGATATAATAGAAGTACAAGGTGAAATTCAGAAAGAAAATAAGAAAAAAAGGAACTAAAAGCTCAGTGAAGAGAGTTGGTAAATCACAGGAATACAAATACTGAAAAGTACAAAAGTAGGGACTATGATGGGGTGTCATAATTTTTTTTAGCTTTAATTTTTTTCTTTTTCTTTTTTTACAAATTGAATATTTCTTATTTACATTTCAAATGTTATTCCCTTTCCCAATTTCCAGTCCATAACCCCCTATCTCATCCCCTCTCCCCTTCTCCATAAGGGTGCTCCCCTCCCCAACATCCCCCCTCCCCACCTCCCCACCCTGACATTCTCCTACCCTGGGGGGGTCCAGCCTTGGTAGAACCTAGGACTTCTCCTTCCACTGGTGCCCAACAAGGCCATCCTCTGTTACATATGCAGCTCGAGCTGTGAGTCAGTCCATGTATAATCTTTGGATAGTGGTTTAGTCCCTGGGAGCTCTGGTTGATTGGTATTGTTCTTATGGGGTTGCAAACCCCTTCAGCTCTTTCAACCCTTTCTCTAATTCCTCCAACAAGGACCCAGTTCTCATTTCAATGGTTTGCTTCTGTCATTTGCCTCTGTATTTGTCGTACTAATTTAAGGAGGACAGCTTACCTGCTTGAGTTAAATTAAAGAATTCAAAGAAAAATTAAAATTAGACATTGAGATAGCCAAAGGCAATTGACTGTATAAGGTGCTCCCCCAACTCGGACTGAAGACAATCATGTCAATACATATGCAGAAATAGTCAGGAAACTGACTACAGGGAACCTGACTTTTGTTTATTCGTTTGCATTGTACCTCATCACTTCCCAGAGCAAGTGAGGACATGGACCTTAGAAAAGAATGTGCTACCACAGTTTTGCTAGACCAGCATAATTCCTTACTACATTTTCAATCTTATTTATCCTTATACTGCACAGATAAATGTAGCTACCACCCCTGATCAAAGGATTCTTTATGATTTAATATTAGAAATTAATTTCATAAAATGACATTGAAGTAGAATCAGTACTCATGTTAACAACTCTCAAATACTCAGAAATCACTTAATAGCTCCTTAAATTTTAAATTATATATTAATCTGATGTGTAATATATTGTTATAGATCTTCTTTTCATTCTTTTTAATTTTCTTTTGCCCCACTATTGTGTCCCATATGAACTGTAATAATAGTTGACTTTACTGTTTTGGACTTTGTTTTACTCAGCAAATTAAGGTCATCTGGCAAAAGATCTAATGGAGACTGAAAAGCAAGGATTCCTGGCTCCTAAATTGAAAAGTTGCTTAAAGGAGGCCTAGTGAGATATTTGTCTCAGCCAAATATCACAGCTTCTGTAACATATAAGATGTCATATACCTCTGTGCATACAGTGAATTCTACACATATCCCTTTGTCATTCATCCATTCATTCATTCATTCTTCATATACTATTCCTCTTTCTCCAAATTTTATTTTTACTTTCCACTTTGGAAAAAAATTTTTCCAACATGGTCCTTTATTAATTTCTGGTAAAATTGACCAAACTGAATATTTCCCTGTGAAGCCATTGAATGACAGACAGATCTCTTAGAAATGTACTGATTCAAGGCTCCTTTTACATCATAACCTTTGAAGCCATCAATGTCGTTTAAAACATAATCTCCGGTTGTTAAGAATATACAGTTACCAAAATTCTCTTTTCTCTAAGTGACTAAGAAAATGGTACTGTTTCCTTAGAGTTCAGAATGTTCAGAACCAGCTCTAAACAAATAAGAGTCGAAATGGCAGTTAATAACAACTCTTAGAAAATAAGTGAATAAAAGAAAAAGGAATTAAACATTAACTTCATTATACCAGGCTCTTAATAAGCAGGCCACATTCTAGGAGGTAAAGGAGGGCCTAGGGAAATAGCAAGCCAATTCCTCTATAATCATCCAGGAATTCCCTTCATAACAAAGATAACTTGACAAGGATGACAGAAGTAGTCATCCTGTATGAGCCATGAGATCTTTGGTTTCCCATTAGTTCCTTGAACCAAGAAAAACTATGTGAAAAAGTAAGATGCACAAAGGAGGAGTCCAAGCCTCTCACCAGAACTCAACTTCTTACAGGATAATTTCTCCTTTTTAGCCCAATCCAAACATTAGCTACTCTAGCTGTTTTAACTTATTCAAAGAAAGGTTCTAACACAAAGGTCTAAGACGCCTCTTCTGGGGAGCAATCATGTACCATTGTAAATTGTTTTTCTTATCCAAGGATTTAGAAACCCTACATGGTTCTAACATTTGTTCCCAATTCCTCTTTCTTGAGAAATTAACTACAAAAAAAACTTTTAAAATCCCATTTGTAGATTAAAAACTTAGCATATATAAAACCATATGATGAAATGGATTATATAATAAAATATTATTACACTGTTTTTCTATATAATTTATAGAGAACATCACATTCCTATTTGAGAGGATAGGACTTTAAATCCTATTATGAATTTGTAGAATGTAGTCATAAGACTCCTGTAACATTGTCTTTTCCTACCTTAGTGACATTTAAGCCAGAGTGAAGAATTAATTGTTTCACATATAGCAATGTGAATTAATTCTTTAAATTAAAATACACTTTATCCCATCATTACATTTTAAAACATTTTATTTCAAATTATATAGATGAGGCATCATGTAAATATGAAAATGTCTAAGCACTTTTTTGAATTTTTCTAATATAATAAAGGCAGAAATGCTCAGACAGAAAAGCAACTATTGAAAATGCAAATTCAGCTATTTGCAAGGGTATTAAAATTCTTTATTATAAAAAGAAGCTCAAAGATTTTAAACATGCCAAGAAAAAATATTCTTAGAATAATCCTCTGGGGACAAATTATAAACTTGCTGAGAAAGAACTTTAAAGGGATGCAAGCATCCCTGTATCCACTCTGACTTTAAATTGTGAAAGACCTGCAGATCATTTGCACAAATATAAGCACCAGAAGTTTCTATAGAACGAATATCAGACTTCAGTTTTCTCAGAGAAAATCTAATGTCCTGTCCCCTTATAATCTCCCTCCTATCCCTGCGTCCATTCAGTGGTGGACTGACAAATTTTAGAAAGGAAGCATGTGCAATAGGATTGTAGCATTTTAGGAATAGCTACGTTTTATCTAAACAGCAGGGGAACTCCAAAATTTAAGTGAACCTTAACTGTTTTTCCCACAAGGACAGCACATCTTAATTGTCACCCAGCACTTGTTTGCTTTATACAGCCTATGTTGTCAATTTTTTAAATCTCTACCTCTACTGTTTCTGAAAGCATAAAGCCTAACATATATAACAAGAAAGTATTACAACAATTGAGAAAAATGTATCTCTATCAAAGTAAGACATTGAACTTTTTATTTTATGGAAATTTCATACTTGAATACTGTATGTATTTTATTATTTCTATCCCTCCCACTCTCAACTTCTCCTGAACCACATCCACTAACTCTCAAACTCATGACCCCTTATTAAATATGTGTGTTTGTACACATGCAAATATACACATATATGTATATATGTATATATATACAAGATACATTATATGTATACATTGTATACGATGTACATTATATATATCCTCAAACATGAGTTATATGTCATCTTTATGATTTATATTTCATATATTATATGATTTATATTTTATTTATACATAGGATTAAACATATATTTATCCTACTGTGTCCGTTTAGCGTTGCTTATGTGCATGTGTTTAAGGCTGACTACTTGGTATTGGATAACCTATCAGGGTATTGGTTAGTGAAGATTGAGTCTCCCTTTCTCAGAAACTATTGATTACTTGCAGCTCTTCATCTAAGGATGGTACTAGTGAAATTTCCTTCATGCATGTTGGAATGTCATCTGATGTTTTTATTAAGAGTGTCTTGTTCAGGCAACCATGCTGTTGAGATTTCATAGGTAAAGCTTGTGTCATGTATAGAAGACACTATCACACAACTCATATATTGGGCCTCTGGCTCTTCCAATCTTTCTATGTCCTCTTCAACAATGGTTTGTAAGATTTAGATGTAGAGATTTTGTTGTAAATATATCAGTTGGAGTTAGGCACCCAAGGGTTTTTTGTTCTCTGTACACTGACCAGTTATGGATTCCTGATTGCTGTTCAGGGTAGTTCAAGAGATTCCTAAAACACTATGCATTCTTGGGGTCCTTGATTTCCTCCAAGAACATATAGGTACAGTTTGGCTGAAGACATTATATATTTAGAACACAGTACTAGAAGAAACAAGCTAGAACCAAAACAGAAAACCTTGTAGCTAATGACCAGCTTTCATGTATCTGAAAGTGGAAATTCAAAATGCCAAAGGAGGAAAGCAATATTTCAGTGCAACGTCAATACCTGTGAACCACAGAAATCACCATCATGGAAAGATATCCACGGTGGTGAAATATCAACACTTTTATCTTGGTGGTAACTGACAGCCATCTAATTGTACTTTTGTCCAACTAAACGGAAAAGTCATGCCTGGAATTATAAAACAAGCCAACTGCCTATGGCTGGTGAAATAGAAATTAAAAACAAAAGAACTTACTATTGCAATTTTTTTATTAAGTGCATCTAATTGTGCTCTAAACAGTTATGTGTATACCTGAGATAAGTCTAGTTCCCATCCCTCATCAAAGAAGTTTCCAATTCACAGCAGAAGTGGGCATTATTGGAGTATTCTTCTCTACTGGGTTGAATGTATTATAAAGGACTAAAGTTCTAACTCAGGACAACCATGTAAGCCCTTATACTGGATGTGTCCAGCCCTTGCTGAAAGGTCAAAGCTTTCTGTAGACAATAGAGGCAATTGCACACTGAAATGGAGCACAACACATGACTCTGGAGATTCGCTCTAAAAGTCCGACTTGTCAGCTCTAGCATTATAAAGCAGTAAACCCAAACACTGTACTCCAATGATAACATTGTTCCTAAGTACTTGGCACCGAGAGTGGAGCTGGAAACTACTGACAGCAATAAAAAGCACACCGAGGAAATGGGATCTTCTCTCACATTTTGACATGGCATTACACTGTATGTGTTCAGCACACGGCTAAATCCTTTTAACTAAGCATGAAGCCCTCGGGGTTTGAAAGAAGAATTTGATGATGCATTTAGAAACACTGGAAAGCATCAACTCAGTATAACTTTTTCTGCTTCAATTATGCAAACAAGGCACTAGACATCACCCTTCTATTTTGTGTTCTAAGAGAGCTGTGTAAAACAATTCCAATGGCACCTTCAGAGTAAATGCCAAATCAATTAACAGAGATCAAATCAAAATTGGCTCAACCTGCAGCGGTGAATTCAAGAAGGTATTACCTAAAATTGGGTATGTTTGATATAAGCTGAATACCGATATTGAGCAAAACAAGAATAAGGTTTCTAATTTTTGAGTGATGCAACTGGATCCTGGTTACACAAGTCAGAGACTGCATCTGAATCTGTAGAGTGGTTTTTGGCTCTACACATATACTTATTGATTGTAAATAAAGCTAATTCTAATGTTGAAACTTCCCTTAATGAGATACAAAACCACTGCATGAGAGATAAAGTCCCAAAACAAAAATTTCTCAGAGGAGAAACACAGTGACTTAATTTTCTAGTTAGCTTATACATATTTGTAGCATTTCCTTCCACAAGCTCAAACTTTGATAGTGAAAAGAAGGAAGAAAGCAAATAGATCCTAGCAGTCTTTGAAAGATTACCACATGTGCTATAAAAAGAAAAGGTAGATGATTCTGTCAATAAATATAAACTATTTCAAAATTTTCTCAAGGTTGGGTTTCACCATAGAAGCCATCTCAAAATGCATCAATACACTAGGGCTTCTCTTCTCTGTGTTTAAGTATATCAGTAAAAAACAGTAGGCCTGCATGATGAGAACACCAGTTAGCAGGCCAGCATGGATAAAGGGAATCTTACAAGGCCTCAATTCTAGATGAAGAACTGCAGACACTTAACTACTGCTGAGCAGGAAAAAAAATCAAACTTCCCCATTGATGAGTCCCCTGATTGTTTATCCAAGATTAAGTGGTCATCCCTAAAATACTAGAAAGATGAAATGAACTCAGCAAGTTGTCCTTACATATTGGCATAGATGTTTGCATGCAACAAGAATAAAGGAACAATAAATAGTAAAGTAGTGTGGGGGGTTGTGACTCAGTGATAGAGCACATCCCTACCATGGACAAGGACCTGAATTTGATCCTCATAATTGAAAAATAACAATTAAATCCAAACATAACTTTCAAGTGTGCAACAAAATATAAGCAAAAGTAATTCCCAGGCCAATTTGTGCCTCTGTTGAGGAGCAATTTTCTCTATTGAGCAGATAAAAATCTCAAGAATACTGAGCTGCCAAATTAAAAATATTACCAATTTTCCTGAGTGATTATAAATGACTATAAAATAAATGTTTTTCATTTACACTTTACTCATGAATAATACCAATGTCAAAAAACCTGGTGGAATTTTAAATAATGGTGACATACTTATTAATAATAACAAAGGGACATAATCCTGGGGCCCTCCCAACAAGAGGAAATTCAGAGAAAGCCTGAGGAGAGAGGACTGGGGCTACAGAGTAACTGGAGGTAGTCAATGCTCTTTTTCCACAGCCAAAAACTAAATTGTGTATATACACAGCATTTCCCTAAAGTCTCCAGATTGATGGTATTCTTTTTATAAACTAATGTATGTTGGAAGACTTTGGGGGAATGCTGAAAATAGAGTTTGATAATGGCCTACTGTATGTCAGACAGAATGCTAAGCATTTCATGTTAAGTAATTGCTTACTAAATATTTATTAAGTATAGTAGGTAATACAAGTAGCAAGCCCTAAGAAGGATATGTGTTTATATCCAAAGTATATAGACATGGTTGCTTAGGGAGCAAGGGAGAAGATAAGTTGTATATAGAGTTAATATTGTTAATCAAGTCAACTAGAGTTGAGGAATTATCTTGGATTATCAGGGAAATCCAAATGAAAGTCTCGTAAGTGGGAAACAGGAAGGTAGAAAAAGGAGCCACATGCCAAGGACTAGGGAATACAGTAGAAGATAGTGAAAGGCATTGAAGTAGACCTTGAAGCCTAGTTCACGTTTATTTGTTTGTTTATTATTTGGGGGTTGGAGAATTTTACTATGTTCTTTCCCATTCATTTATTTATGTATTTGTTTGTTTGTTTGTTTGTTTATTACATCCTCTTGTTTCCTCTTCCTCACACAGTCTCTTCTCCTATTCCCCATCACTTTCTTTTCTGAGTAGGTGGGCCTGAGTATCCCCAATCCTGGCACATCAAGTCTCTGCAGGATGAGGCACATTCTCTCCCACTGAGACCAAACAAAGCAGCCTTGTTGGGAAACAATTCCACAGACAGACAACAGCTTTAGAGACAGCCGCCTCTCCAGTTGTTCGGGGACCAACATGGAGACTGAAGTGCACAGGTCCAGCCTACATATGCTCTTTGGTTGGTGGCTCACTCTCTGAGTGCTCTGTTGCTCTGTTGTGGAGTACCCATCCCTTTCAGGGACCTCAATCCCTCCAACTCTCCCATAAGAGTGCCGAACTCTATCCAAGGCTTGGCTGTGGGTCTCTGCTTCTGTTATAGTCAGCTACTGGGTGAAGAAGATGCTCATCCTTTAGAAATAAATCCTATGTTTTTTTCTAATTTACACTGGGGTGAATACAGTTAACAAGGTACTGTTTTACTTTTCTTATGGTTAAAAGAATTGATTACTTTTATACTTTTATACATCTATCAAAACAAGTTGGGGTTTTGATCCCATCCCCTTCAGGGACCTCAATCCCTCCAACTCTCCCATAAGAGTGCCGAACTCTATCCAAGGTTTGGCTGTGGGTCTCTGCTTCTGTTATAGTCAGGTCACTGAGGGTGAAGCCTCTCAGTGGATGGTTATACTAGGCTCCTGTCTGCAAGCATAAGAGAGAATCATTAATGGTGATTCTCCCATTTAGGGTTCAAGAGATGCTTCGGTGGGTAAGAATGTTTCTTTTCCAACTGCAGGGACCTGAACTCAGCCTGCAACACTCGCTTAAAGAGCAGACATGGCTGTACATGCTGATAATTTCAGCATTTGGGGACAAAGGTGGACAACTCCTGAAAATGCACAGGTCAGGCAGCCTAGCTGAAACATCAGGTTCCCCACTCAGACTCAATATTAGGGCAACAAGGTAGAGAGCAATAGAGAAAAACACCCAGTCCCCTGCTCTTGTAATCACTTGGGTTCACAGGCATGCAACTCACACACTAATACGAAAGTAGAACACGTAACATATACTGTGCATACATGCACATAACCACATGCACATTAAAATAGATACTTTTAATTTTAAAATAAAAAAGTTTAAAATCAGCTTTCAAATACACTTTACAAAGTGACATCACTGAGCTCTTACTCTGTATCCATGTATACAGCACTGGTGCAGAGTATGGCTCTCCAAAAGCAGACTGGATGGAGGACGGTCTAAAGCGCTGGGGCAGTGACTGAAAGCACGAGAGTTATACACGTACTTGTGAACAATGGGGCAGGAAAGCCTCTTGAAGCTGCTGATGACAAACAGACTGGCTCCTGCAGCCCGTCAGACTCCATAAATGACAAGATTCTCAGTAATGGCTCCTACCAGGAAAGGCAACTGAGACCATTTTTCAGTGTCAACAGACTTAAAACAAATGTCCCTATTTCTGGAGACTTGTTGAGCAGAGGCAGTATAATATATAGAACGACATCCACTGGACGAAGATTCCTCCATTGAAAAACATTGATATACTAGGCTCTCTAAGTATATTGTTTGAAGTACAATTTTTTTCCTTCTGATTTTTATTATTTTTCGTGTAAATTGGTTTTGAATGATGTCTCTCATTACACATGAATCCATTCAGATGCACCCACTCCAGGTTTCCCAATTCTTTCACATATACGATAACTAGATAAATTTTAACTTATATATTTATAATCTAAACAAGTAAAATTTGTGCCTAGTCATCAAATAAAAGATTCCCTTAAAATTCTCTCAATCTCTCTGGTACTGGTTTAAGTTGTCTGTAAGGACTTGGTATGAATATCTTCTAAGCATTCTGTCATCCATGCCAAGGAAACCACCCCAGGCCACAATGCATTCAGCCACCATTACTGTTATAATGGTCAGCAGCTACAGATGCTGCCCTTCTTACTAGGCATGGCCACAATAACAACTGAAAGCCAGGTTAATTTTAGTAACACCACATACTGTGCACTACTGATATCCTCTTAGACATTTGCACAGAGCTAAGGATGGCATTCAAGCTTAAGGACGATACAAATTCAACCTCCAAGACTCATCGCTAAAAGATCAATAAACTCCTATCTGAAAAACACTGAGAAGACAACAACAGTGTCAAGTTTGGGAAATGAAATCATATAACCTGAAAAATATTAACCCTCTATTAGAAAACTGAGAAGGTAAAAGAAAATATTAATAAGCCAGAGAAATAATTCTGCAGCACCTAACGTTCACAGCAATTGGAGGAACAAAGAGGGGGATACAATGAATAAAATGTAGATGCTTAGAGGTGAGATCCATAGAGCTGAAGACGTAAAGATCTGGGTGCTGAGCAGTGGACATTGATGACTTGGAGCCCCTGTCTCAGCAGCTGTTACCAGAACAGCAAGCCAGCGACAATCACCACTACAGGAAAGAAACTGCTTAGCTGAGGTGAGAAAGCTGTCGTGGGCAACTACTTGAGTAAAGTAGGCACCAGAAAAGGAGTGGTGGCCTGCATCCCCTCTAGCCTTACAGAGTTCTAGAGCTCCCTAATCCAGCCCAAACTGGAGCCAGCCTGCTGAAAGTAGAAAGGCATCTTACCATGTCCTAGCTCCAGCCGAGAAACAGCTGCTAAACGGCCACAGGTGGGCTCATGTTTGTTTGTTCGTCCATCTGTTCATTCATTCTAATATCTTTCAGATGTCTACTATATTCTAGGCATTTATAGGCCTAGCAAAAGGAATTCCCTGTTTTCATGAAGTTGACATTTTGGGAGAGAGAGAATGATACAATATACAAATTTTTAATAGTTTGCATGTTAAAATGAAGACAAGGAAATCAGGCTAAAGGAGTATAAAAAAACAGCCATACACAGTGGTTTGAAGGTAAAACTACCCCCATATGCCTACTGTGTTTGAGCACTGTTTACCCAGCAAAGTGGTACTATTTGAGGAAGTTGTAAGCCTATACAGAAGGCACCTTGGAGAGGAAGCAGGCAGGGGTGAGTCTTAGTTGCCAGGTCCTAATTCCTATTCACTCTGCTTCCTGACTACAGACGCAATGTGGCAAGCTGTCCTTCATTTCCTGCCCCATCCTTCCCTGCCTTTGTCATGTCTCCCTCATCATATTAGACTCTGCTTTCAAACTGTAGACTGAAATAAACACTTCCGTCTGTAAATTGCTTTTCTCAGGATAACTTGTCACAGAAGCAAGAAAAGTAGCTAATACAGGAAGTGTAGGAAAACGATGGACAGAAAAGTCCTGCTACCTGGATGTGAATCCTAAGCTCCCCATCTTAAGCTCCTTAATCCACCCTACCTCATTTGTTTTGTGTCAAGTAAAACAACAACTATGACCACAATATCAATGTTGCTAATTGCTATGGGCATTAAATAAACACAATCCAGAAAGAATTTAGAACATCAAATCATTTTGTTATAGTGTTTGCTATTAAAATAATTTAGGTATAAATAGCCCAGCATCATAGATATATAAAGGAAGAAACAAAGATGCTGAAATAGTAATGAGAAAGAAACTCTTCTTAAGGACAAAACAAATGCATCATAAGAGATTCAAAAGGGGTAGAGGAGAGCCCAGGAGCAGCAGATCCACTGCGTCTGAGACACCGCACCTGAAGGGACCGACCGGATAAACAGTTCTCTGCACCCAAATCCCGTGGGAGGGAGAGCTAAACCTTCAGAGAGGCGGACACGCCTGGGAAACCAGAAGAGACTGCACGCTGCACACAGTACTTTGACCCCAGAGGAAAACAAAAAGCTATCTGGAACCTGGTGCACGGAACCTCCCGAAGGGGCGGCAGATCTTCCTGGCTGCTGAGGCCGTGGAGAGCTCATAGGCAACACCCTGAGAGCAAACTTGAGCCTGGGGACCACAGGTAAGACAAACTTTTCTGCTACAAACGACTTGCCTGGTGAACTCAAGACACAGGCTCACAGGAACAGCTGAAGACCTGTAGAGAAGAAAAACTACGCGCCTGAAGGCAGAACACTCTGTCCCCATAACTGGCTGAAAGAAAACAGGAAAACAGGTCTACAGCACTCCTGAAACACAGGCTTATAAGACAGTCTAGCCACTGTCAGAAATAGCAGAACAAAGTAACACTAGAGATAATCTGATGGCGAGAGGCAAGCGCAGGAACCCAAGCAACAGAAACCAAGACTACATGGCATCATCGGAGCCCAATTCTCCCACCAAAGCAAACACGGAATATCCAAACACACCAGAAAAGCAAGATCTAGTTTCAAAATCATATTTGATCATGATGTTGGAGAACTTCAAGAAAGACATGAAGAACTCCTTAGAGAAACACAGGAAAACATAAACAAACAAGTAGAAGCCTACAGAGAGGAGTCACAAAAATCCCTGAAAGAATTCCAGGAAAACACAATCAAACAGTTGAAGGAATTAAAAATGGAAATAGAAGCAATCAAGAAAGAACACATGGAAACAACCCTGGATATAGAAAACCAAAAGAAGAGACAAGGAGCTGTAGATACAAGCATCACCAACAGAATACAAGAGATGGAAGAGAGAATCTCAGGAGCAGAAGATTCCATAGAAATCATTGACTCAACTGTCAAAGATAATGTAAAGCGAAAAAAGCTACTGGTCCAAAAACATACAGGAAATCCAGGACTCAATGAGAAGATCAAACCTAAGGATAATAGGTATAGAAGAGAGTGAAGACTCCCAGCTCAAAGGACCAGTAAATATCTTCAACAAAATCATAGAAGAAAACTTCCCTAACCTAAAAAAAGATACCCATAGGCATACAAGAAGCCTACAGAACTCCAAATAGATTGGACCAGAAGAGAAACACCTCCCGTCACATAATAGTCAAAACACCAAACGCACAAAATAAAGAAAGAATATTAAAAGCAGTAAGGGAAAAAGGTCAAGTAACATATAAAGGCAGACCTATCAGAATCACACCAGACTTTTCGCCAGAAACTAGGAAGGCCAGAAGATCCTGGACTGATGTCATACAGACCCTAAGAGAACACAAATGCCAGCCCAGGTTACTGTATCCTGCAGAACTCTCAATTAACATAGATGGAGAAACCAAGATATTCCATGACAAAACCAAATTTATACAATATCTTTCTACAAATCCAGCACTACAAAGGATAATAAATGGTAAAGCCCAACATAAGGAGGCAAGCTATACCCTAGAAGAAGCAAGAAACTAATCGCCTTGGCAACAAAACAAAGAGAAGAAAAGCACACAAACATAACCTCACATCCAAATATGAATACAACAGGAAGCAATAATCACTATTCCTTAATATCTCTCAACATCAATGGCCTCAACTCCCCAATAAAAAGACATAGATTAACAAACTGGATACGCAACGAGGACCCTGCATTCTGCTGCCTACAGGAAACACACCTCAGAGACAAAGACAGACACTACCTCAGAGTGAAAGGATGGAAAACAAATTTCCAAGCAAATGGTCGGAAGAAGCAAGCTGGAGTAGCCATTCTAATATCAGATAAAATCAATTTTCAACTAAAAGTCATCAAAAAAGATAAGGAAGGACATTTCATATTCATCAAAGGAAAAATCCACCAAGATGAACTCTCAATCCTAAATATCTATGCCCCAAATACAAGGGCACCTACATACGTAAAAGAAACCTTACTAAAGCTCAAAACACACATTACACCTCACACAATAATAGTAGGAGATTTCAACACCCCACTCTCATCAATGGACAGATCATGGAAACAGAAATTAAACAGAGACGTAGAAAGACTAAGAGAAGTCATGAGCCAAATGGACTTAACAGATATTTATAGAACATTCTATCCTAAAGCAAAAGGATATACCTTCTTCTCAGCTCCTCATGGTACTTTCTCCAAAATTGACCATATAATTGGTCAAAAATGGGCCTCAACAGGTACAGAAAGATAGAAATAATCCCATGGGTGCTATCGGACCACCACGGCCTAAAGCTGGTCTTCAATAACAATAAGGGAAGAATGCCCACATATACCTGGAAATTGAACAATGCTCTACTCAATGATAACCTGGTCAAGGAAGAAATAAAGAAAGAAATTAAAGACTTTTTAGAATTTAATGAAAATGAAGATACAACATACCCAAACTTATGGGACACAATGAAAGCTGTGCTAAGGGGAAAACTCATAGCGCTGAGTGCCTGCAGAAAGAAACAGGAAAGAGCATATGTCAGCAGCTTGACAGCACACCTAAAAGCTCTAGAACAAAAAGAAGCAAATACACCCAGGAGGAGTAGAAGGCAGGAAATAATCAAACTCAGAGCCGAAATCAACCAAGTAGAAACAAAAAGGACCATAGAAAGAATCAACAGAACCAAAAGTTGGTTCTTTGAGAAAATCAACAAGATAGATAAACCCTTAGCCAGACTAACGAGAGGACACAGAGAGTGTGTCCAAATTAACAAAATCAGAAATGAAAAGGGAGACATAATTACAGATTCAGAGGAAATTCAAAAAATCATCAGATCTTACTATAAAAGCCTATATTCAACAAAACTTGAAAATCTGCAGGAAATGGACAATTTCCTAGACAGATACCAGGTACCGAAGTTAAATCAGGAACAGATAAACCAGTTAAACAACCCCATAACTCCTAAGGAAATAGAAGAAGTCATTAAAGGTCTCCCAACCAAAAAGAGCCCAGGTCCAGACGGGTTTAGTGCAGAATTCTATCAGACCTTCATAGAAGACCTCATACCAATATTATCCAAACTATTCCACAAAATTGAAACAGATGGAGCACTACCGAATTCCTTCTATGAAGCCACAATTACTCTTATACCTAAACCACACAAAGACCCAACAAAGAAAGAGAACTTCAGACCAATTTCCCTTATGAATATCGATGCAAAATACTCAATAAAATTCTGGCAAACCGAATCCAAGAGCACATCAAAACAATCATTCACCATGATCAAGTAGGCTTCATCCCAGGCATGCAGGGATGGTTTAATATACGGAAAACCATCAACGTGATCCATTCTATAAACAAACTGAAAGAACAAAACCACATGATCATTTCATTAGATGCTGAGAAAGCATTTGACAAAATTCAACACCCCTTCATGATAAAAGTCCTGGAAAGAATCGAATTCAAGGCCCATACCTAAACATAGTAAAAAGCCATATACACAGCAAACCAGTTGCTAACATTAAACTAAATGGAGAGAAACTTGAAGCAATCCCACTAAAATCAGGGACTAGACAAGGCTGCCCACTCTCTCCCTACTTATTCAATATAGTTCTTGAAGTTCTAGCCAGAGCAATCAGACAACAAAAGGAGGTCAAGGGGATACAGATCGGAAAAGAAGAAGTCAAAATATCACTATTTGCAGATGATATGATAGTATATTTAAGTGATCCCAAAAAGTTCCACCAGAGAGAACTACTAAAGCTGATAAACAACTTCAGCAAAGTGGCTGGGTATAAATTAACTCAAATAAATCAGTAGCCTTCTCTACAAAAAGAGAAACAGGCCGAGAAAGAAATTAGGAAATGACACCCTTCATAATAGATCCAAATAATATAAAGTACCTCGGGTGACTTTAACCAAGCAAGGAAAGATCTGTACAATAAGAACTTCAAGACTCTGAAGAAAGAAATTGAAGAAGATCTCAGAAGATGGAAAGATCTCCATGCTCATGGATTGGCAGGATTAATATAGTAAAAATGGCCATTCTACCAAAAAGCGATCTACAGATTCAATGCAATCCCCATCAAAATACCAATCCAATTCTTCAAAGAGTTAGACAGAACAATTTGCAAATTCATCTGGAATAACAAAAACCCAGGATAGCTAAAACTATCCTCAACAATAAAAAAGGACTTCAGGGGAATCACTATCCCAGATCTCAAGCAGTATTACAGAGCAATAGTGATAAAAACTGCATGGTATTGGTACAGAGACAGACAGATAGACCAATGGAACAGAATTGAAGACCCAGAAATGAACCCACACACCTATGGGCACTTGATTTTTGACAAAGGAGCCAAAACCATCCAATGGAAAAAAGATAGCATTTTCAGCAAATGGTGCTGGTTCAACTGGAGGTCAACATGTAGAAGAATGCAGATCGATCCATGCTTATCACCCTGTACAAAGCTTAAGTCCAAGTGGATCAAGGACCTCCACATCAAACCAGATACACTCAAACTAATAGAAGAAAAACTAGGGAAGCATCTGGAACACATGGGCACTGGAAAAAATTTCCTGAACAAAACACCAATGGCTTATGCTCTAAGATCAAGAATCGACAAATGGGATCTCATAAAACTGCAAAGCTTCTGTAAGGCAAAGGACACTGTGGTTAGGACAAAACGGCAACCAACAGATTGGGAAAAGATCTTTACCAATCCTACAACAGATAGAGGGCTTATATCCAAAATATACAAAGAACTGAAGAAGTTAGACAGCAGGGAGACAAATAACCCTATTAAAAAATGGGGTTCAGAGCTAAACAGAGAATTCACAGCTGAGGAATGCCGAATGGCTGAGAAACACCTAAAGAAATGTTCAACATCGTTAGTCATAAGGGAAATGCAAATCAAAACAACCCTGAGATTTCACCTCACACCAGTGAGAATGGCTAAGATCAAAAACTCAGGTGACAGCAAATGCTGGCGAGGATGTGGAGAAAGGGGAACACTCCTCCATTGTTGGTGGGATTGCAGACTGCTACAACCATTCTGGAAATCAGTCTGGAGGTTCCTCAGAAAATTGGACATTGAACTGCCTGAGGATCCAGCTATACCTCTCCTGGGCATATACCCAAAAGATGCCCCAACATATAAAAAAGACACGTGCTCCACTATGTTCATCGCAGCCTTATTTATAATAGCCAGAAGCTGGAAAGAACCCAGATGCCCTTCAACAGAGGAATGGATACAGAAAATGTGGTACATCTACACAATGGAATATTACTCAGCTATCAAAAACAATGACTTTATGAAATTCATAGGCAAATGGTTGGAACTGGAAACTATCATCCTGAGTGAGCTAACCCAATCACAGAAAGACATACATGGTATGTACTCATTGATAAGTGACTATTAGCCCAAATGCTTGAATTACCCTAGATGCCTAGAACAAATGAAACTCAAGACGGATGATCAAAATGTGAATGCAGATCGCTCCTGAGAGACACATCCAGAATACAGCAAATACAGAGGCGTATGCCAGCAGGAAACCACTGAACTGAGAACAGGACCCCTGTTGAAGGAATCAGAGAAAGAACTGGAAGAGCTTGAAGGAGCTCGAGACCCCATATGTACAGCAATGCCAACCAACCAGAGCTTCCAGGGACTAAGCCACTACCCAAAGACTATACATGGACTGACCCTGGACTCTGACCTCGTAGGTTGCAATGAATATCCTAGTAAGAGCACCAGTGGAAGGGGAAGCCCTGGGTCCTGCTAAGACTGAACCCCTAGTGAACTAGACTGTTGGGGAGAGGGCAGCAATGGGGGGAGGGGTGGGAGGGGAACACCCATAAGGAAGGGGAGGGGGGGGATGTTTGCCCGGAAACCGAAAGGTAATAACACCTGAAATGTATATAAGAAATACTCAAGTTAATAATAAAAAAAAGAGATTCAAAAGGAAAAAACCCATCCAGAGACTGCCCCACCTTGAAATCTATCCCATCTGCAGAAACCAAACCCTGACACTATTGCTGATGTTAAGAAGTGCTTGCAGACAGGAGCCTCTGAAAGACTCTGCCAACACCTGATGAAAACAGATGCTGATACAGCCAACCATCATCAGACTGAGCCCAGGGACCTCGATGGAAGAATTAGGGGAAAAACTGAAGGAGCTAAAGGGGATTGCAACTCCATAAGAAGAACAACAGTATCAACCAACCAGACCCCCCACCAGAGCTCCCAGGGACTAAATGACCAATCAAAGAGTATACATAAGTGAGTCCATGGCTCCAGCTACATATGTAGCAGAGGAAGGCATTGTCTGGAGTCAGTGGGAGGGTAGGTACTTTGTCCTATGGAGGCTTGTTGCTTCAATGAAGGGGGATGCTAGAGGAGTGAGGTGGAAGTGGGTGGGGTATCACCCTCTTAGAGGCAAAGAGAAGGGGGAATGATGTGGGTGGGGTTTCAGAGGGGAGACCAGGAAGAGAGAAAACATTTGAAAAGTAAATAAATAAAGCAATTAATCAAAAAAAAAAAAAAAAAGGAAGCCAACTACCTTTGAGAGGACTGCAAATGAGGACAATTCTTTATAGAAGAACACTTTTTTTTTCTTTTTTTTTTGGGGGGGGGGAGTTGGGAACCGAACCCAGGGCCTTGCGGTTGCTAGGCAAGCGCTCTACCACTAAACTAAATCTCCAACCCTGAAGAACACGATTTTATGTAGACTGAAATTATCAAAGCTGGGCTGGAGAGAAGGCTCAGCAGTTCAGAACACATAGTGCTCTCTCAGAGGATCCAGACTCCATGCCTATTACCCCTGTGGTGTGGCTGGTGCATCACAGCCACCTATAACTCCAGTTCCATGGAATCTGACACACGCGCGCGTGCGCGCACACACACACACACACACACACACACACACACACACACACACATGCACACACCCAGCCTCTACAGGCACCCATACATACACAGGAATAAAAATAAATCTTTCATAAAAAGACAAAGAGAGCTGTGAATATTATGCAATAAATTGATATGGTAGAATTTTATAGAAAAGGTAGACTGGAGAAGAGAACATTTACCACTGACACTTTTAGCACAAGGAAAACATCATGCTAGAATAACAATATCCCCCTGATGGTAAGAACACCAAAACGGTTATTACATGAATTTCCATATTAAAGGTATTTCCATAGCACCATCTAGTTTACAGAATGTTTCCCCATCTATTCTCTTCTGTTGTTCAGAATAAAACCTGTGAAACTGGTGGATAACATATATCTACAGTAAAACGTACAGAGATGGGCAAACCTTATGTAAGTTCAACAAAATATGTGCAAGTGCTAGGGGAGAGAATAGATAAAGAAAATTAAAAGGAAACCTTAGAGAAAATGTTTTAGGCATTAAGATGTTTTCATATTGTATGTGTGGAAATGTAGAAGCTTATGCCAAATCTAAATTTCAAAAAGGACTCTTAAGACCCCCAAAAAGGGGGAAAGGGATCATTGGTTTAAAGAACTTACCATGTAATTCTGGCAAGCTGGATGTGGCACCATGGTAGAAGGAGAGAATTGATTCCTCAATGTTGTTCTCTGACCTCCACAAGTATGTTGTGAGACATGTGCCCCACACTTACAAACACACATTAAAATAATAATAATAATAATAATCACCATCATCATCATCATCATCATCATCATCATCATCATCATCTTTAAATAGTGTTCTAGTTAAAGCCACAGATTACCTGGCAGGTAGTATAGATCTTTGATAGTTGGTTGGTTCAATCACAAGGCCACTTCACAGAGGTCCGGTTATAATAGAAAACATCTAACAACTATGAGTTCTTCACATCCATTAGCACAAGGAAGGCATTATTTGACTAAGGTTGACAGCCCACCCAATGTCCTATCACAGGGAACAGCAATGTGTTCTTCACACAGACTAAGAATTCAAAGTGCCACAATAGAATCACTAATACCTTTTATAGAATGACAGAATCAAACATGATTTTCTAGAGCGGAGTCAGACCTTAAAACACCCCCATGCAGTGTTTCAGATTGCTGGTTTTGTGCATAACACTAGAGCAAAGTAAAGTGACCTGGGTCAAGAATGCTGACTCACACCCAAATCCAAATTTAGGGAGAGCTAAACCTTCAGAGAGGCAGACAGGCCTGCGAAACCAGAAGAGACTGCTCTCTGCACACATTACTGATTCCAGAGGAAAACACCAAACTCCATCTGGAACCCTGGTGCACGGAGGATCCCGGAAGGGGTGGCGCAGATCTTCCTGGTTGCTGCCGCCTCGGAGAGCCTGTGGGCAGCACCCCGAGAGCGAACTTGAGCCTCGGGACCACAGGTAAGACCAACTTTTCTGCTGCAAGTGACCTGCCTGGTGAACTCAAGACACAGGTCCACAGGAACAGCTGAAGACCTGTAGAGAGGAAAAACTACATGCCCGAAAGCAGAACACTCTGTCCCCATAACTGACTGAAAGAGAGGAAAACAGGTCTACAGCACTCCTGACACACAGGCTTATAGGACAGTCTAGCCACTGTCAGAAATAGCAGAACAAAGTAACACTAGAGATAATCTGATGGCAAGAGGCAAGCGCAGGAACCCAAGCAACAGAAACTAAGACTACATGGCACCATCGAGCCCAATTCTCCCATCAAAACAAACATGGAATATCCAAACACACCAGAAAAGCAAGATCTAGTTTCAAAATCATATTTGATCATGATGCTGGAGGACTTCAAAAAGACGTGAAAAACTCCCTTAGAGAAACACAGGAAAACATTAATAAACAAATAGAAGCCTACAGAGAGGAATCGCAAAAATGCCTGAAAGAATTCCAGGAAAACATAAATAAACAAGTAGAAGCCCATAGAGAGGAGACACAAAAATCTCTGAAAGAATTCCAGGAAAACACAATCAAACAGTTGAAGGAATTAAAAATGGAAATAGAAGCAATCAGGAAAGAACACATGGAAACAACCCTGGATATAGAAAACCAAAAGAAGAGACAAGGAGCTGTAGATACAAGCTTCACCAACAGAATACAAGAGATGGAAGAGAGAATCTCAGGAGCAGAAGATTCCATAGAAATCAGTGACTCAACTGTCAAAGATAATGTAAAGCGGAAAAGCTACTGGTCCAAAACATACAGGAAATCCAGGACTCAATGAGAAGATCAAACCTAAGGATAATAGGTATAGAAGAGAGTGAAGACTCCCAGCTCAAAGGACCAGTAAATATCTTCAACAAAATCATAGAAGAAAACTTCCCTAACCTAAAAAAGAGATACCCATAGGCATACAAGAAGCCTACAGAACTCCAAATAGATTGGACCAGAAAAGAAACACCTCCGTCACATAATAGTCAAAACACCAAACGCACAAAATAAAGAAAGAATATTAAAAGCAGTAAGGGGAAAAGGTCAAGTAACATATAAAGGCAGACCTATCAGAATCACACCAGACTTTTTCGCCAGAAACTATGAAGGCCAGAAGATCCTGGACTGATGTCATACAGACCCTAAGAGAACACAAATGCCAGCCCAGGCTACTGTATCCTGCAAAACTCTCAATTAACATAGATGGAGAAACCAAGATATTCCATGACAAAACCAAATTTACACAATATCTTTCTACAAATCCAGCACTACAAAGGATAATAAATGGTAAAGCCCAACATAAGGAGGCAAGCTATACCCAAGAAGAGGCAAGAAACTAATCATCTTGGCAACAAAACAAAGAGAAGAAAAGCACACAAACACAACCTCACATCCAAATATGAATATAACAGGAAGCAATAATCACTATTTCTTAATATCTCTCAACATCAATGGCCTCAACTCCCCAATAAAAAGACATAGATTAACAAACTGGATACGCAACCAGGACCCTGCATTCTGCTGCCTACAGGAAACACACCTCAGAGACAAAGACAGACACTACCTCAGAGTGAAAGGATGGAAAACAACTTTCCAAGCAAATGGTCAGAAGAAGCAAGCTGGAGTAGCCATTCTAATATCAAATAAAGTCAATTTTCAACTAAAAGTCATCAAAAAAGATAAGGAAGGACACTTTATATTCATCAAAGGAAAAATCCACCAAGATGAACTCTCAATCCTAAATATCTATGCCCCAAATACAAGGGCACCTACATACGTAAAAGAAACCTTACTAAAGCTCAAAACACACATTGCACCTCACACAATAATAGTGGGAGATTTCAACACCCCACTCTCATCAATGGACAGATCATGGAAACAGAAATTAAACAGAGACGTAGACAGACTAAGAGAAGTCATGAGCCAAATGGACTTAATGGATATTTATAGAACGTTCTACCCTAAAGCAAAAGGATATACCTTCTTCTCAGCTCCTCATGGTACTTTCTCCAAAATTGACCATATAATTGGTCAAAAAACGGGCCTCAACAGGTACAGAAAGATAGAAATAATCCCATGCGTGCTATCAGACCACCACGGCCTAAAGCTGGTCTTCAATAACAATAAGGAAGAATGCCCACATATAAGTGGAAATTGAACAATGCTCTACTCAATGATAACCTGGTCAAGGAAGAAATAAAGAAAGAAATTAAAACTTTTAGAATTTAATGAAAATGAAGGTACAACATACCCAAACTTATGGGACACAATGAAAGCTAAAGCTAAGAGGAAAACTCATAGCGCTGAGTGCCTGCAGAAAGAAACAGGAAAGAGCATATGTCAGCAGCTTGACAGCTACACCTAAAAGCTCTAAAACAAAAAGAAGCAAATACACCCAGGAGGAGTAGAAGGCAGGAAATAATCAAACTCAGAGCTGAAATCAACCAAGTAGAAACAAAAAGAACCATAGAAAGAATCAACAGAACCAAAAGTTGGTTCTTTGAGAAAATCAACAAGATAGATAAACCCTTAGCCAGACTAACGAGAGGACACAGAGAGTGTGTCCAAATTAACAAAATCAGAAATGAAAAGGGAGACATAACTACAGATTCAGAGGAAATTCAAAAAATCATCAGATCTTACTATAAAAGCCTATATTCAACAAAACTTGAAAATCTGCAGGAAATGGACAATTTTCTAGACAGATACCAGGTACTGAATTAAATCAGGAACAGATAAACCAGTTAAACAACCCCATAACTCCTAAGGAAATAGAAGCAGTCATTGGTCTCCCAACCAAAAGAGCCCAGGTCCAGACGGTTTTAGTGCAGAATTGTATCAGACCTTAATAGAAGACCTCATACCAATATTATCCAAACTATTCCACAAAATTGAAAGAGATGGAGCACTACCGAACTCCTTCTATGAAGCCACAATTACTTTATACCTAAACCACACAAAGACCCAACAAAGAAAGAGAACTTCAGACCAATTTCCTTATGAACATCGACGCAAAAAATACTCAACAAAATTCTGGCAAACCAATCCAAGAGCACATCAAAACAATCATCCACCATGATCAAGTAGGCTTCATCCCAGGCATGCAGGGATGGTTTAATATACGGAAAAAACATCAACGTGATCCATTATATAAACAAACTGAAAGAACAAAACCACATGATCATTTCATTAGATGCTGAGAAAGCATTTGACAAAATTCAACACCCTTCATGATAAAAAAAGTCCTGGAAAGAATAGGAATTCAAGGCCCATACCTAAACATAGTGAAAGACATATATAACAAACCAGTAGCTAACATTAAACTAAATGGAGAGAAACTTGAAGCAATCCCACTAAAATCAGGGACTAGACAAGGCTGCCCACTGTCTCCCTACTTATTCAATATCGTTCTTGAAGTTCTAGCCAGAGCAATCAGACAACAAAAGGAGGTCAAGGGGATACAGATCAGAAAAGAAGAAGTCAAAATATCACTATTTGCAGATGATATGATATATTTAAGTGATAGTATATAAGTGATCCCAAAAGTTCCACCAGAGAACTACTAAAGCTGATAAACAACTTCAGCAAAGTGGCTGGGTATAAAATTAACTCAAATAAATCAGTAGCCTTTCTCTACACAAAAGAGAAACAAGCCAAGAAAGAAATTAGGAAACGACACCTTCATAATAGACCCAAATAATATAAAGTACCGTGTGACTTTAACCAAGCAAGTAAAAGATCTGTACAATAAGAACTTCAAGACACTGAAGAAAGAAATTGAAGAAGACCTCAGAAGATGGAAAGATCTCCCATGCTCATGGATTGGCAGGATTAATATAGTAAAATGGCCATTTTACCAAAAGCTTATCTACAGATTCAATGCAATCCCCATCAAAATACCAATCCAATTCTTCAAAGAGTTAGACAGAACAATTTGCAAATTCATCTGAATAACAAAAAAACCCAGGATAGCTAAAACTATCCTCAACAATAAAAGGACTTCAGGGGGAATCACTATCCCTGAACTCAAGCAGTATTACAGAGCAATAGTGATAAAAACTGCATGGTATTGGTACAGAGACAGACAGATAGACCAATGGAATAGAATTGAAGACCCAGAAATGAACCCACACACCTATGGTCACTTGATTTTGACAAAGGAGCCAAATCCATCCAATGGAAAAAAAAGATAGCATTTTCAGCAAATGGTGCTGGTTCAACTGGAGGTCAACATGTAGAAGAATGCAGATCGATCCATGCTTATCACCCTGTACAAAGCTTAAGTCCAAGTGGATCAAGGACCTCCACATCAAACCAGATACACTCAAACTAATAGAAGAAAAACTAGGAAGCATCTGGAACACATGGGCACTGGAAAAATTTCCTGAACAAAACACCAATGGCTTATGCTCTAAGATCAAGAATCTACAAATGGGATCTCATAAAACTACAAAGCTTCTGTAAGGCAAAGGACACTGTGGTTAGGACAAAACGGCAACCAACAGATTGGGAAAAGATCTTTACCAATCCTACAACAGACAGAGGCCTTATATCCAAAATATACAAAGAACTCAAAAAGTTAGACCAAGAGGGGAGACAAATAACCCTATTAAAAAATGGGGTTCAGAGCTAAACAAAGAATTCACAGCTGAGGAATGCCGAATGGCTGAGAAACACCTAAAGAAATGTTCAACATCTTTAGTCATCAGGGAAATGCAAATCAAAACAACCCTGAGATTTCACCTCACACCAGTGAGAATGGCTAAGATCAAAAACTCAGGTGACAGCAAATGCTGGCAAGGATGCGGAGAAAGAGGAACACTCCTCCATTGTTGGTGGGGTTGCAGACTGATACAACCATTCTGGAAATCAGTCTGGAGGTTCCTCAGAAAATTGGACATTGAACTGCCTGAGGATCCAGCTATACCTCTCTTGGGCATATACCCAAAAGATGCCCCAACATATAAAAAAGACACGTGCTCCACTATGTTCATCGCAGCCTTATTTATAATAGCCAGAAGCTGGAAAGAACCCAGATGCCCTTCAACAGAGGAATGGATACAGAAAATGTGGTACATCTACACAATGGAATATTACTCAGCTATCAAAAACAACGACTTTATGAAATTCAGAGGGCAAATGGTTGAACTGGAAAATATCATCCTGAGTGAGCTAACCCAATCACAGAAAAGACATACATGGTATGCACTCATTGATAAGTGGCTATTAGCCCAAATGCCTGAATTACCCTAGATGCCTAGAACAAATGAAACTCAAGACGGAGGATCAAAATGTGAATGCTTCACTCCTTCTTTAAAAGGGGAACAAGAATACCCTTGGCAGGGAATAGAGAGGCAAAGATTAAAACAGAAACTGAAGGACACCCATTCAGAGCCTGCCCCACATGTGGCCCATATATACAGCCACCCAATTAGATAAGATGGATGAAGCAAAGAAGTGCAGAAGTGTAGATTGCTCCTGAGAGACACAGCCAGAATACAGCAAATACAGAGGCGAATGCCAGCAGCAAACCACTAAACTGAGAATAGGACCCCGTTGAAGGAATCAGAGAAAGAACTGGAAGAGCTTGAAGGGGCTCGAGACCCCATATGTACAACAATGCCAAGCAACCAGAGCTTCCAGGACTAAGCCACTACCTAAAGACTATACATGGACTGACGCTGGACTCTGACCTCATAGGTAGCAATGAATATCCTAGTAAGAGCACCAGTGGAAGGGGAAGCCCTGGGTCCTGCTAAGACTGAACCCCCAGTGAACTAGATTGTTGGGGGGAGGGTGGCAATGGGGGGAGGATGGGGAGGGGAACACCCATACAGAAGGGGAGGGGGAGGGGTTAGGGGGATGTTTGCCGGGAAACTAGGAAAGGGAATAACACTCGAAATGTAAATAAGAAATACTCAAGTTAATAAAAAAAAAAAAGAATGCTGACTCACAGTCTGGTAGTGGCAGAGAGAGGATTCTGGTTTCCTGTGACAGCCATGTGTGACCCCTAAAGAGCACTGGGAGAATTGTACAAGAAAGAGAAATGACCTGAAATCAAAACAGATGCGGGGGGTGGGGAGGGGGTGCAAAGAGCACTGGGCAATGGTTCTGCTCAAAACAGGTGAGAAAAAGGCAGTCCATCAATCTACTTAGACATTGTAAAATGCTAACATAGTTCTCAAATGACGCCCTCTGGACCATAATTAACACAGCTGCTACTACATTCATACTTGTTTGTAAAGATGGTAAAGTGTGGCTTCACTTCTCAGGTGTTTGTATTTTCTCAAACCCAAATTTGGGCATACGGATGCTAATAGTTTCATCTTACTTAATTGCTTAAAGCATCAGCCATTGTATTGAATTAAATGTGTCATTTAAAAATGTTTTCTTCGTTTAGTAAAAGAATATTTATAATTTTTCTAAAGAGACCTACTGATGTTCTGATTTATCCTGCTCAATATCACCTCTAAAGAGTATTTATTTATTTAGAAAACACTTGTTCATGTCATCGGTTGGGGGTTTTGCAAGAATCACATCAAAATTAGGATTTAGATTAATATAAAGCAACTCATTTGAAGGTTATGGAGCTTTATTTAATAAAAAAAACCTTAATTTTAGGAAAGGTTATTCTACGCAAAATGCCATATAGCAATTTTTCAGACTTCAAAAGCAGGAAGGAAGAAGAATGCACAGAGAGCTAGATGCCAATGAAGTACTTCTAGTTTCTATGGTAACCAACATAAATGAATACCTTTTTTGAAAATGAACTAGCAAAGTCAGTGAGATGTAAATTTACAAATACAAAAACTAAAGACCCAATCCAATCCTGTGGACAGTAGGAAGTTCAGAGGTTTTTCCATAAATGGACTTGTATCTGAAAAACATATGTTTCCATGGGGCTGGCTGTTCACAGGTCTTTTAAATTCACTATTTTTTTTTGTTAAACTTATATCGTATAAACATTTTCCTATAATTCAGAATTACTTTCCTATTGTTTCTAAATACTTATAATTCTAGGGGAATAGCCCATGTAACCAAATTCATAATCCTCTATCAATCCCTTCTTCCCAAGAGTATGTGGCAAACTCCAGTAACCAGGACATCTAAAGGAAAACTGATTAAAGAAGCTAAAATATTAATAATGAACCAAAAAAAAGATCAAAGCCATGCATATCATCTGCTTCTCTCTTATCCAGGCAGGTGAACCACCCTCTTTGCTGTAAAGGCTGTACTAAATACATTTTCAGTCTTATTGATGCAAAAGAGGAAAGAAGATGTAATTAATTCCAGAAGTACACCAGCAAACAATGCCTAGGCACTTTGTTACTTTTGTACTAAGATATACCCAGCTTAAACATACATCATTTTATTCTCAAAATGAATGGAGCTGGAATAAAAATGTATCCAAATTTTGTGTAAAATTCGGCAAAGAGGAAAAACTTCCACAGCATACATAATGATATACTTTCATTCCATATTTGTCTCATTAGTATAGGATTACCTAGAAGTCAGTGTCTTTTAACACACACTAATTTGGAATTTTAATGCACCAAGTCTCTTACTCTCTGTGTACACTCCCGTCATGTAAAAAGAAATTATGTCTAGAGTAGAGTTTTGTGTGTGTTTGCCTGTGGATGGCCTAATGCTGCAGCTTCTCTAAATCTTTGCTTTTGGGTTTGGTTTTGGGTTTGGGTTTTGGTTTTGGTTTTGGTTTTGGTTTTGGTTTTGGTTTTGGTTTTGGTTTTGGGGGATTGCTTTTTGCTTTTTGTTCTTTGGGTGGTTATTTGGTTGGTTGGCTGGCTGGGTGGCTGGCTGGTTGCTTTATTGGTTTTGTGTGTTTGTGGTGTTAAGGTGTACATGTGGGCAAAAGGTATATGGGGAAGCCAATAGACAACCTCAGATTTTCTCCATTCTCGAGTACCTTGTTTTATGAGACAGAGTTCCCCACTGTCCTGATAGTCATCAGTCATGTCCCTAGCCCTTAAGATCCAGGTCATCTCCTGTATCTATCTTACCTGGCCTGGAGGTATAAATACACATTAGCATACTTTGATCTTTTTCAAATATAGAATATGAAGAATGAAATCCAGGTCCTAATGCTTAACATAGCAGGCACTTTACCAAGCAAACTATTGCCACAGCTTCTAGATTTCATTGTTACAGCTACTCCTACATTATTTACAAAGGCGACGTTTTATACGTGACAGTTCATTAAGATATTCTTATTTCTCACCAGCCCTCGGTTTCTGGAAATGATCACTGTTTGTTTCCTTGAACTCAATACCTTATATGCATGCTCCATGTAACACAGTATCCTCCAAGTTCACTCATGGTGTCACAATGTCAGAATTTCCTTCTTACAGCTGAATATATCCACTGCTTCATCTGACCACAAGCATGGATCATTTGTATAGCTTGGTTACTCCAAATACATCAGTGTTCCTGGGGAATTCATACCCTTTTGAAATGGTGGTTTTATTTTCTCTAAATATTACCTAGAAGTGGGATTCCTGAATTATACAGTAATTCTGGTTCTTTTTTAGTTTTGAGGAAACACCATTGTTTTCCATAAATTACATTTTCACCAACAGAGAATTAAGTTTCCCATTTGTCCAAATCCCGGCCCATGCTTGCTCTTTTGTAACTAAATAAGAGAGCAGTGATATCCTGTCTTAATATAATTTGCATTTACCTGATCATTAATGATATTGGCCATTCTTCTCATATACATATTGTCTATATGACTTCGGATGTGTATTTATATCTTTTCTCACTTACTTTAAACATTTCTTTATTTTCTCTCTTTCTCTCTCTCTCTCTCTCTCTCTCTCTCTCTCTCTCTCTCAAGCGTGTGTGTGTGTGTGTGTGTGTGTGTGTGTGTGTGTGTGTGTGTGCAATGCCCGTGGAGGCCAGAAGGGGATTTTGGATTCCCCCGGAGCTGCCATTGCAGGAAGTTGGGAACTGCCTGATACAGATTCTGAGAAAGGAACTCGGGTCCTCTTCAACAGCAACAAGCATTCTTACAACTGAACAGTGTCTCCAAACCCACTTTTGCTCCTTTTACAAGAGGCTATTTGGTTTTATTTGCTAAAGAGTTGCACGCATTTCACTGACTACGTGACTGGCACACCCTTCCTCTCAGTCTATGTACGTCTCAGCACTTTGTTCAGACTGTTCTTTTGCAGAAGCTCGCTAGTATCCCACAGCCCCATCAGCTTTCATGACCTTTGCAAAGCACTATACTCTTGGTGTATTTGTGCCTAGTGCCTTTGTGCTTTATTATGAATATTATGAGAAAAAAACAAATGTTAACAGGATGCTAAGAAAATTATTTCAGGGCTCATCTCTGTTAGAGGCTAATTCTCCCTCTTTCAACAGCCATTAGTTGTCTGTAGGCTTTTTGTTTGGTTTTGGATTGGGTTGGATTGTTTTTGTTTTAGTTTTCCCTTGAGACAGGGTTTTAATAGGTAGCTCTGGCTTGTCTGAAACTGACCATATAAACCAGGCTAACCTGGAACTCACAGAGCTACACCCTGCCCCCTGCCCCCTGCCCCCTCCCCTCCTCCTCCCTCCTCCTCTCCCTCCTCCCTCCTCCCTCCTCCCTCCTCCCTCCCCTCCTCCCTCCCTCCTCCCCCTCCTTTCTGCCTCTCTGCCTCTCTACCTGTGCCTCTACCTCTTGTCTATGCTTCTGCCAAGTGCTGGGATTAAAGTCATGAACCAACACATCTCCCTGGCAGTAGGACCTCATAAAATTTCCCTTCTCAAGTTAGCATGTCTACTGATCTTATCATTTTTAGGTCATGTTTAAATAGTCATACAGCTGAGGTATCATGGGTGTAACTTTCCTGTAATTTCTACAAAATAATCTCACAAGAAACATTTGGTCCTTTGGTTCTTCCAGTCTTCCTTCTGCCTTTCTCTTGCTGTTCCCTGAGGTGTCAGTATAGGAGTTGCTGCAGACATGTGTTAGAGCTGAGTACTACATTGCTCTCTATGTTATGATCAGCCTTAGTTCTTTTGTAGCGCTCTCCATTTGCTGTAAAGAGAAACTTCTTTGATGAGCAGTTACCTAATACAAAGAGGGCAGTCCAGAGATCAAATAAATATACAATCCACAATAAATGGAGTCCTGTGAGATATATATATATATATATATATATATATATATATATATATATATATATATATCCAAAATGGACTTAATTAGAAAAGTAGTGGGAGAATGGAATGGATAGAGGGAAGAAACATGTGATGTGAGAGGTTGGAGAAAGGACAGGGAAGGAGGAAAGTAATGCAATTATATTTTGATTTAAAATACTTTAAGTAAAATACGATCTGGAAAAATTTTTTAAAGAAAGAAAATAATTTTAGGGCTGAATCAACAAGTGATGAAAGAGCAGACAGCCTCTGCGAGAGACCGGATTGAACATTCATAATGCTTGCACCAGTTTCACAGCTTCCATACTCTTCCATACCGAGGGTCTCAAATTATTCAGAGTTTTGAAGGATATGAAAAGAATCACTTTCCCTGCAAAATGCCCTTCCACTCCTGAGAGAAGATTTCAGTGAGGGACTTCAGCATATTTGCTCTGTCCTTTGTCATTGGTGTTCACTTAGTGATATGTGATTGGTTTAGAATGTCACTCAGTCTAGCTACTATTCTTGTAACAGAGTAAGACAAGAACCTCTGAATTGCACCTAGTCTTTAGGCTTTGTTCACAAAAATAATAAACAAACAAATAAGCAAGCGGAACAAAATCCAACTCTGCAAACCTGAAGGCTTACGGAAACTGAAAAGAAGAGAATGAATTTGACGCACAGTCCTCTGTAAGGAAACTGATCATAGAGGAAATATCCTCCACACCTCTAAGAACCAGATCTACTTTTAAGCATCTGTGAAGCACAGAAGAGAAGACAAAGTCCAGACCAAAATGGCAGTGTCTGTGAAGAGAACTTGACTACTCCTTTGCTCTCTCCCTACTCCCTGGAGGGTCACCAATAAGACTTGTAGAGAACAGAAGGAGAAATAAACGGTTCACTAGAAAAACTCTCAACTTTAAAACAGGTTTGGAAATTCAATTACTATGAAGACTGCTTTTTCCTTTTTGATTGCTATATTGAAACCTATTCATGAGGGCTAGTGACCAACTTCTGCATTCCCTAGTACAGACTGCATACATCATGGGCTCTGTGCACTTTCTAATCCATGGGCAAGAGAAGAACGAAGTCCATAGTTTAGATGTAAAAGTAGCCTATATGGGATGAGATATAAATAGGCAGACCCATTAAATCCCACAGATTGTTCTTCTTCAATACAAACACTACACAATAATCTATGAAAGATAAAATAAGCCCTGAGAGAAAGGTGACCACAAGATATATAAAACTAAGTCACAGTTTAGCTACCACAGAAGCAAACCGTGATAATTAATGAGAAAAATAAATTTTATTTGCAAGTGCATATAAATACAGAAAACAACTCCAGTTTTACCTGAGGGGATAATTAAAATAAAAACAAGAGAAAAGCCTATTGTGAGCTTGTGTTTGCAACTCTTCATGGTGCCCTTTAAGTTGTTGCTTAATTTTAACAACTCTATTCCTTGCAGTGCAAACATTTTAATTCTGGCAATATTTTATAATCTCACATGTAAAATCACATTAAAAGAATGCATGATTAAACTGTATCTTCAATTTTTATGCTCATTATACACAATAAAATATACTTCCAAGAAATAAGGAATTATCACATTATGTATTGTGTCCATTTATTTGTGGAAATGGAGCATGAAATAAACTTTCGAGTTCATTAGCTGAACTAGAGAGCATTGTTCAGCGTGTTGTACATTAATCACTGGTAACCAGTGTGTAGCATGCAGGCATGTATGACTGCTAAAGTGAGTAAGGAACGTAGAATCATTTCATAGAGAACGCTACTTTTACATTTGATTCCTCACGGCATCTTTTTGTGATAGAGATTAAATGGTACGTTTACACACTTTTTTTTAGAAATTAGATATTGAACTTTTCAAATACTCTACCCTTTTACTCCCTCTGTGGTCATTTAAATGAATTTTGATAAGATATACTGCATGACTAGTTAAACCACTGTCTCATTTTAAATTCAGACACATTCTTTTTCTCATGAGATCTTCTAACAAGTCATTGATGTTCTATCAAGAATAAACCAGATAAAGAGTGGTTAACATTACTCAGTAATGCTTAGTGGGAGAATAACATACCTGCGGTATATTAAAATTGTCATTTTACTTCAGATTGAAATACTAAAGGTAAATCAGAAAACAATGTTTTGTTCTCAGAAGTTACCAACAAGAAAATTCTGCTACAAATTCTACTTCACAGTGAGCCCCCAGGATTCTCCTGTGCCTAACTTCCAGCTCTAAGAATATGATTTCATACTGCCACACCCAGTGTTTAATGGGTACTAGAAACCCAAACTCAGCTGATAATGCTTGGCCAATCCCTATTCACTTATATCCAACCATAGACTTCCCGATTTTAATACTGAAGCTTTAAGTTCCATTTTTCAAAAGCATTATCAAAGTAGTAATAAAAGAAAATGCCAACATTCCTATGACAGCTGACCAATATCTTGGTATACTCAATGGAGTATAGAGCAAGAGAGAGATTGCTGCAGCTTGCAATAAGCTTATTCACTATAACATGCTAAGCCAAAGAGACTCTAAAACAGTGATTCTCAGCCTCCCTAATGCTGCAACCCTTCAATACAGATCCTCATGTAGCAACCTCAGTCATAAAATTATTTTGGTGCTACTTCATAACCGTAATTTTGCTATCATTATGAATTGTAATATAAGTATTTATTATTATGCAGGATATCTGATATGTGACTCTTCAAGGGGGTTTTGAGCTACAGATTGAGAACCACTGATCTAAAGAGTATATATGATATGGTCATATTTATATGGTTACACTTACATAAAAGAAAAAAGAAAAACTAAGTTGCACACTGAAAATGAGAATGTGATTCTCTTCGGTAGACACGGCACTAATAGTGAAGATTAGTGACTAGAAAAGAGCATGAGGAAATTGCTGGTGTTCTGATTGCAACCTCTTCATGACATGCTGGTTCACAGATAATGCTGGTCTTTTGAAAATTCCATGTGTGTGCATGGTACATGCTGCCTTCTGTTCCCATATTATGTGTCAAAAGACATAAAATACAACCTCACCAATATATAATGAATATATAGGTTCTATCCTTAATAATCACAAGTACGTGTGAAGAAGCACTGGAAAACACATGATCCCCAGTAAAAGACAACAGCTAATAGAGAATGAGGACACAGGAACTAGGAAGATAACCCATGAAACAGACTTACGCCATCGAAGGCATCTCTAGCAGTAGAGAAAGACCAGGGCACTGAGAGAAGCAGTGAGCAAACATCACTGATGGAATTACATAATGCTCTTTACTTTTTTTTTATTTTTCCTTCCTTGAAATAAGGAAAGTATTAGTCTTTCTGAGATATGTGTTTCCCCTGGCTGGGGAGTGGGGGAAGGGAGACTAGGAGAGAGGAAGGGAGGGAGAGGAGAAGAGGGGGAGAAGAGAGGAGGATGGGTTGGGAGAGGAGAGTGGAGGAGAGAGGAAGAGAGGGAAGGGATTTAGAAAACAAACAGCTACAGTCACAGAAAAAAATATGGAAAATGTAACCTGCCATGTCTTTGGGGTTTTGGGTACCCTAGACTGTTACTTTCTTTTCAGCTCTCATGTAATTTAGTAGTAGTGGCCTTTTAAAACATATTTAAATAAATCTAGTCTGCACTGAATTTACTGTCTCTGAATATGTAAAAACTGCATTCCCAGGTGACTGTTGAATTTAGATATTTGCCTCAAGCTTGCCACTTTATGTCTCTCTGATAGTCCTCTAACACATTCTCAGAAACCCCAGCTTAGATCATCCCTTCTCAGGTTCTTCTCACAATGAACCCAAGTTTGGACATGACTCTGACTTGACCTCAAAATCACCTTCAAGATGGAGGGGTTTAGTTGTTGTTAAATCTCTCCCACTGATACATAAAAATTCTGTTCACATTTTGATTTCCAAACATATTTTTTATTCTCTCATGTATTACATCCAGACTACAGTTTCCCTTTCGTCCACTCCCTTCCCTTCCCACAGTTTCTACCCCCACCTTCCTTCTCCTCTAGATCTGCTCACCCTCCACCTACCCTCAGAAAAGATCAGGACTCCCAGGGACATCAACCAAACAGAGCATTAACAAGCTACAATGAGACCAGGTAAATACCATCACATCAGGGCTGGACAAAGCAACCCAGTAGGAACAAAAGGGTCCCATCATTAGGTAAAAAAGTCAGACAGAAAAATTCCCTATTCTGAGTGTTAGAATTCCCACAAGAATGCCAAGCTACTCAGCCATAACATGTACTCAGAGGATCTAGGTCAGACCCCTACAGGCTCCCTGATCTCTCTGAGTCCCCATAAGTCCTGGTTAATTGGTTCTATGGGTTGTGCTCTGGTTCTGGTCCTGTCACTGACTCTTCTGCTTCCTCTAATCCTTCCTCCACCTTCTCAGTAGGACTCCCTGAGCTTGATGTAAGCTTTGGCTATGGGACTCAGCTTCTGCTCTCATCGATTGCTGGATGATGTCTCTCTGGTCTCTTTGACTATGATTCTGCTAGCCTCCAGTCCCAGAACACTCTGCAGAAGGGACACACTGTAGGCAGAAGGATTTGTGGCTGAGTTGGTGTCCCATTCCCCTACTTGAGGCCTTGTTGGATACAGAAGATGACCTATTCAGCTCTGTGTCCCCCATTACTAGGAGTCTTTGCTAGGGTTACTCTAGAGGATTCCATATTACTAGATTGCTACTTTGCTCTTGAAATGCCCCAAATTCCAGTTATTTTCCCCAGTACTTAGTCCCTAACCCAACCTGATCTCCCCTCCTGTTCTCAATCCTACACACCCTGAGTCTTTATAGGGAGATCCACCTCATTTCCACTCTTCACCCCCAACTAGCATCCCCACACCCCATATTCCCCACCACTTCTATGACTCCAACCCCTCCCACCCACAAACTCCTCCCTTCCCACCCTCCCCTCCCCAACCCCAAGTCATCCTTTGTTACTTAACCTCTTTGGGTCTGTGAACTATACCATGATTGTCTTTCACATTACAGCTAATATCCACTTATAACTGAGTAAATACCATGTTTGTCCAGACATAGTTTTTTAATAAAAAGTATTCACTAAAGTTATCTCTACCATCTGAACCAGACTCAACCAGAAATCTTTAAAAAAATATTTTGCGAACTTGGAAGATTTGAACCGTATTTATTCTGGATTTCATTACAAAAAGTCTCTCTGAGCATATATCAGCAGCTTGACAGTACACCTAAAAGTTCTAGAACAAAAAGAAAAAAATACGCCCAGGAGGAATAGAAGGCAGGAAATAATCAAACTCAGAGCTGAAATCAACCAAGTAGAAACAAAAAGGACTATATAGAGAATCAACAGAACCAATGGTTGATTCTTTGAAAAAAATCAACAAGATAGATAAACCCTTAGCCAGACTAACGAGAGGACATAGAGAGTGTGTCCAAGTTAACAAAATCAGAAATGAAATGGGAGACATAACAACAGATTCAGAGGAAATTCAAAAATATCATCAGATTCTACTACAAAAGGCTATATTGAACAAAACTTGACAATCTGGAGGAAATAGATTATTTCCTAGACAAATACCAGGTATCAAACTTAAATCAGGAACAGATAAACCATTTAAACAACCCCATAACTCCTAAAGAAATAGAAGCAGTCATTAAAAGTCTCCCAACCAAAAAGAGCCCAAGTCCAGATGGGTTCAGTGCAGAATTCTATCAGACCTTCATAGAAGACCTCATACCAATACTATCCAAACTATTCCACAAAATTGAAAATGACAGAGCACTACTGAATTCATTCTATGAAGCCACAATTACTCTTATTCGTAAACCACACAAAGACCCAACAAAGAAAGAGAACTTCAGACCAATTTCCCTTATGAATATCGACACAAAAATACTCAATAAAATTCTTGCAAACCGAATCCAAAAACACATCAAAACAATCATCCATCATGATCAAGTAGGCTTCATCCCAGGTATGCAGGGATGGTTTAATATAAGGAAATCATCAACGTAGTCTACTATATAAACAAACTGAAAGATAAAAACCACATGATCATTTCATTAGATGCTGAGAAAGCATTTGACAAAATTCAATACCCTTCATGATAAAAGTCTTGGAAAGAACAGGAATTCAAGGCCCATACCTAAACATAGTGAAAGACATATATAACAAACCAGTAGCTAACATTAAACTAAATGGAGAGAAACTTGAAGCAATCCCACTAAAATCAGAGACTAGACAAGGCTGCCCACTCTCTCCCTACTTATTCAATATAGTTCTCAAGACCTAGACAGAGCAATCAGAAAACAAAAGGAGATCAAAGGGATACAGATTGGAAAGAAAGAAGTCAAAATATCACTATTTGCAGATGATATGATATTATATTTAATTGACCCCAAAAGTTCCACCAGAGAACTACTAAACCTGATAAACACCTTCAGCAAAGTGGCTGGGTATAAAATTAACTCAAATAAATAAGTAGCCTTCCTCTACACAAAAGAGAAACAAGCTGAGAAAGAAATTAGGGAAACGACACCCTTCATAATAGACCCAAATAATATAAAGTACCTTGGTATGATTTTAACCAAGCAAGTGAAAGATTTGTACAATAAGAACTTCAATACACTGAAGAAAGAAATTGAAGAAGACCTCAGAAGATGGAAAGATCTTCCATGCTTATGAATTAGCAGGATTAATATAGTATAAATGCCATTTACCAAAAGCAATCTACAGATTTAATACAATCCCCATAAAATTCCAATCCAATTCTTCATACAGTTAGATAGAACAATTTGCAAATTAATGTGGAATAACAAAAAACCCAGGATAGCTAAAACTATCCTCAACAATAAAAGGACTTCCAGGGGAATCACTATCCCTGAACTCAAGCAGTATTACAGAGCAATAGTGATAAAAACTGAATGGTATTGGTATAGAGACAGGCAGATAGACCAATGGAATGGAATTGAAGACCCAGAAATGAACCCACAAACCTAGGGTCACTCAATTTTTTACAAAGAAGCCAAAACCATCCAGCGGAAAAAAGATAGCATTTTCAGCAAATGGTGCTGGTTCAACTGGAGGTCAGCAGGTAGAAGGCAGATCGATCCATTCTTATCACCCTGTACAAAGCTTAAGTCCAAGTGGATCAAGGACCTCCACATCAAACCAGATACACTCAAACTAATAGAAAAAAAAGTGGGGAAGAATCTCGAACACATGGGCACTGGAGAAAATTTTGTGAACAAAACACCAATGGCTTATGCTCTAACATCAAGAATTGACAAATGGGATCTCATAAAGCTACAAAGCTTCTGTAAGTCAAAGGACACTGTTGTTAGGGCAACATGGCAACCAACAGATTGGGAAAAGATCTTTACCGATCCTACAACTGATAGAGGGCTTATATCCAAAATATACAAAGAATTCACGAAGTTAGACTGCAGGGAGACAAATAACCCTATCAAAAAATGGTGTTCAGAGCTAAACCAAGAATTCACAGCTAAGGAATATCGATTGGCTGAGAAGCACATCTTTATTCATAAGGGAAATGCAAATCAAAACAACCCTGAGATTCTACCTTACACCAGTCATAATGGCTACGATGAAAAACTCAGGCAACAGTAGATCGATCCATTCTTATCACCCAAGCGAGGATGTGGAGAAAGAAGAACACTCCTCCATTGTTGGTGGGATTGCAGACTGTTACAACCATACTGGAAATCAGTCTAGAGGTTCCTCAGAAAATTGGACATTGCACTACCTGAGGACCCAGCTAAACCTCTCTTGGGCATATACCCAAAAGATGCCCCAACATACAACAAAGACACATGCTCCACTATGTTCATAGCAGCCTTATTTATAATATTTATTCAGAAGCTGGAAAGAACCCAGATGCCCTTCAACAGAGGAATGGATACAGAAAATGTGGTACATCCACACAATGGAATACTACTCAGCTATCAAAAACAACGACTTTATGAAATTCATAGGCAAATGGATGGAACTGGAAAATATCATCCTGAGTGAGGTAACCCAATCACAGAAAAACACACATGGTATGGACTCATTGATAAGTGGCTATTAGCCCAAATGCTTGAATTATCCTAGATGCACAGAACACATGAAACTCAAGACGGATGACCAAAATGAAGATGCTTTACTCCTTCTTTGAAAGGGGAATAAGAATACCCTTGGGAGGGAATAGGGAGGCAAAGTTTAGAACAGAGGCTGAAGGAACACTCATTCAGAGCCTGCCCCACATGTGGCCCATATATACAGCCACCAAACTAGATAAGATGGATGAAACAAAGAGGTGCAGGCTGACAGGAGCCGGATGTATATCTCTCCTGAGAGACACAGCCAGAATATGGCAAATACATAGACAAATGCCAGCAGCAAACCACTGAACTGAGAACGGGACCCCCGTTGAAGGAATTAGAGAAAGGACTGAGAGAGCTGAAGGGGCTTGAGACCCCATATGAACAATAATACCAACCAACCATAGCTTCCAGGGACTAAGCCACTACCCAAAGACTATACATGGACTGACCCTGGGCTCCAACTTCATAGGTAGCAATGAATAGCCTAGTAAGGTTACCAGTGGAAGGGGAAGTCCTTGGTCCTGCCAAGACTGACCCCCCAGTGAACGTGATTGTTGGGGGGAGGGTGGTAATGAGGGGAGGAAGGGGAGGGGAAGCCCATTTGGAGGGGAACGGGAGGGGTTAGTGGGATGTTGGCTTGGAAACCAGGAGAAGGGAATAACATTTGAAATGTAAACAAGAAATACCCAATTTGGGTTTAGGGATTTAGCTCAGTGGTAGAGCGCTTGCCTAGAAAGTACAAGGCCCTGGATTCGATCCCCAGCTCCGAAAAAAAAAAAAAAAAGAAAGGAAAAAAAAAGAAATACCCAATTTAATAAAGGTGGGAAAAAAGTCTCTCCAATCTATATACAAATGTACGGGTATGTCTATATTGATATAGACATACATACTCATAAAATACAAGGTAGGAGTAATCATTATTAATTCTAAGTGTATTAACTAGATTTAATCAGTTTTTACTCACCTAACTTGGTAGTGTTATAACAAACCGGTACAGTCAAATAAGGGAATGCACAGAGCAGTGAGGATGACTAATTCATTAAATATCTAATTTAAGCTTCTCAGATGACAAAGATTTTTCCTTAACCAAACTTTAATCAGGCTCCCCTGGGAGCTCTTCAGGAGTCCTAGACACTGACTCTTTTTTCTAACTTAGTCTAGCCCAGATGTAGCAAGAATTCTACTAGGTCAATTTAATGAGAAAGCGCCCATCCTTGATGTCTGTTCAAATTCATCATCTCCTACTCTTGATGTGGAAATTATTGACCTGATTTTATCAAGAATCCCAGAAGACCAATTTAAAAAGAACCTCCCTCTTCTTCTTAGTAATCTTTTTCTTTACTATTTCCTTCTCTCTAGACTTGGCTATAAACCCCAGCTGTCAGCCGTATTCAGAATAAGCTCAGTCACTTTCTGCTGCTAGGATCATGACTTGTATTACAATAATCTTGTATCAGGTCTTCTTTACAGTTTTAGTAAGTGTCAGAATAACCATTCTTCAACACAACTGTTCTATATAATATAATATTGATATCCCCACTCTACCGAGAAAAAACTTTAAGGGTTCAAATAAAACATTCAGGTACTCACAATGGGAGCCAGGATTTGAAGCAAGGCATGGTGACTTCACAGAGTGAGCTTCAATGCTACTCTTAAGGTAAAAATGCTACTCAGCTTCAAAATATGTTTTAGCTACAGAGAGAGTTCAGTCAGGATAATGTTAGACTTGGCTTTGATGGCTTAGGAAGACAGATGTTAGAAAAAAAGCAGACAGACTATTTCTCAGACAACTTCTCTTAAAGGGAATAGTAGAACATGAACTTCGATAGAATTAGAATTTTGTGTCATGAAAATTCAGCAGGTGAGAATTAGGAGAAATGTTACTTGAACATTTAGTTGAACATGTTAGTGATAGTAAAAATTTTGCATTCACTGTTTTTGTGTTAACAAAATGTAGGCTGTGTCACTGAAAATATTAATGAAAGCAAACATGCTAGCTTTTACCCTTGGCTAAGTGAAATACCCATCGAGGACCATTTAGTTACATTCCCGGAAAGCTTTTCATTAGATGGAAGTCAGTTCCTTTTGTCTCTCTGCAAGGCAGTTTGGGAGATTAAAACAATTTCATGGTTTTTGGAAGGTCACACTTGGGGTGGGAGCAATGGGTTTTAGAGGTTATCTCTATCCATAATAAGATCAAAAAAGAATTGTACTGCCACTCAAGCAACCAGCAACACTGTGATAAGGGAACACGTTTAGTGTCAGCTGTGAAGGAAATCGGGCTCGGCTCAGGATCAAGAGGTCTGAGGCAAAGAGACAAAAAGGAAACTCAGGAACGTGAGAAAGTCAGTGTTCTTGACCTGCAGCTCAGGGCTCTAAGGACTAACCTAGAAGCCTGGGTCTAAGTCATTTCTCATATTTCCAAAGACTGGCTCTTAGCCTGCAGAAGAGGTTGTCATGTCTCCCTACTCAAGACATCTACATAAATTTTCTAGTATTATGGGCATGGTTGATAAAAAGCTGTCCCTTCTCCAATTGTACAGTTTATCATGGAGTCCCACATTTTCACTGGGAAGATGTCCTGTCAGGTCAGAGCTGTGCTCACCAGGCTTCTTTTCAGACTCTTGGGCCTTCCCAATGGACTGTGAGTAAAAGAAACATGCGTAATTCTGAGATTTGTCCACAAAAGAGATAAAAAGATTCTTTTTCTTTGCCTTCTTCCTAGATGTTTCCTTATAAGACGGGCAAGGTACAGGCAAGCCAGTTCCATTCCAGAACAAGTTAGTGATGTTCAAAGTGCTATTTGTAGACCACAAATATCAACATCTTCTGGAAATAGTCAGAAATTCAAATTATCAGGATCCAGACTTGACCAGATTAGCATCCCTTGGAGGTGGTTCTAATGTATTATAAAGTTAGTCAGCTCAGTAGTAGAATGAAAGCAAACGAAAAGGGCCAAGGACTTTGAATTATCTTGTGGAACAAATCTTTTATCTGCCTTAAATCACCAACCATTTCCAGGTTGTGATGCAACCTGATTCTCTCTCTCTCTCTCTCTGCAGCTAAGTCTGTATGCTAATTAACACAGAGCTCAAATCAAAGTCATTGGCCCACCTCCAGTCAACAAATGAAAGACTCTGGGTGTTTTGGCACTTCAGTTTCTATCTAGTCCCAAACAGGGCTCTGTGTCAATTCTAATTATTACCACAGCTTACTGAGACAAACGTGGGGAATTCTTCACAGCCTTGAAAATGATTCTGGGCACCGCTTCCAAGACAACCCCAAATTAACTGCTTCTTGGTCCCAAAATAAGGGAGACAGGAACAAAAGTACCCTTGATGATAAGCCACAGGAAATCCCAGCCCTGTGACTAGAATAAATAGTCACAGATGTATAAGGATCCAAATGCACTCCTTATCTTAATACCTAAAGATCCACAGACAGTCAAATCCTAGCACCCCACTAAGACAGTTACACCATCATGTCACCTATCCCATCGCTCAGAGACCAAAGGCCTTCAGTTAAATTCTCACTGATGAAGCAGTAATGATTCAGTTCAATGTCTCTCAAGTAAACTTGATGCCACCCAAAGACCAAGCATTACACCATCTTTGAGCCACATGAACAGTCAACCAGTATCTGTACCTATTTCTCTACCCATAAGATATTTATAGATATATAAATACACTACTCTATATTAGTTTCTTAGTCAATTTTGTGTTGTTACAACTAAACATGTTGGGCTGATCATTTTATAAGGAAATAAAATCTAACACATGGGTTTGAAAGTCCAGAATCATCCCCATCTGGTTACTATAAGTGAAAGTCCTTTAGTTACCCCACAACACAATAGATAGCACCATATAATGAGAATATATGAGAGAGCGAATGGTCACATATCAAGAAAGCAAGAGTTCAGGTTACTCTTTTTTAACAATCCAATCTTGCAGAAACTAATTATATAAGTGAGACCTAATTCACTCTTCAAAACCAGCATTAATTTTTCATGAGGACAGTTATGACTCAAAGATTCTCAGTCAGTAAGTTTCCCCTATTTTAGTTCTTTCCACGTTTTAACAATGTTATGCTGGGACCAGACTGTCTTCCAGTACTTGAACTTTTGGTATATATACCGACTCTAAATAAAGCCACTAGCCATGTTATTCCTCTCCACATGGCAAGACCTATAAGGAAAATGGTCAGACTTAAAAAAAAAAAACAGTCTCAGTTATAATGCATTAGAATAATGACTGGTATATGTTTGCAAATATTCTTTGGGAAAACATAGGGTGAAATACCTATCAAAAGATCAGGGCAGATTTCTTAGGGATGTTGATACCTGGGTTATTTCTTGAAATAGGATCAGGAGGGAGATAGCTAAATTCATTTCAATTCAGGGACAAGAAAAAAACATATAAAATTGTGGAACAAGGTTAGTGAGATGGCTCAGTGGATAAAGGCACTTGCAGTCAAGGGTGAGAACCTGAAATTCTAACCCAGGATCCATACAGAAGAGAACCAACTTTCAAAGTTACCCTCTGGCCTTTACCCACAAGTAACAAGCATGAATGCACAGACACACACACACACACACACACACACACACACACACACACACACAGAGAGAGAGAGAGAGAGAGAGAGAGAGAGAGAGAGAGAGAGAGAATATGGGTCGCAGACTGATTAAAATTATCCCAGAAGCATTCAGGCAAGAATACATTTTATTTATTCTTGCCAAGTCATCGCTGAAAGAAAAGCTTGTAAAACCACATTCTCGCCATATCCATTTTCTTCATTACCAACCCCAGAACCTTTCTGCGACATCATTAACTTTAGTCTTGCATTAATAGAATCTATTCGTCACATTTAAAAAGAAAATCAGAATTCATAATTAATTAATTAGAACTATTTCAGAAAATACGCCACAACTATTCTAATAGTCAAGGCCTCATAAAAGTTTTCCAACAAGAGTGAGAGCTTAAGAGAAAGGCTGTGAAGTACCATGGTTTAAAGCAAGGGTTATAGAAGACATTTCACATTTACAGGTCCAAAGTCAAACCCTCAACATTTGGTGGTTGTGTGCTTCTTGAGAAATGCCTTAATTCTCTTCATCCCTTTGAGGAGCATCAATAGCACATGCATTATAGATTTGTGATATAGAGTAATTATGAGAGTTAATATGACAAAGCACATAAAACATCTCCAGTCATATAGGACATACTACATGTATTAGCTTCTATTGTAACTGACAACCACTGTACCTTGCTGCCTCTTATGATAAAAAAAAAGACAGTAAAACACTAGAACATTTGAATCCTGACCATGTCCTTCACTGATTGTATCTGAGATGAAGTGCATGATGATAATGAAGGTGACACTCTATAACGTTCTTAGGAATATTAAATAAAACAACAAATCTACATTCTTAAAAAATTAGCTAGCTAGTATGGGTCTTAGAAGCTCTCTCGGGGTATAAGAGAAAGACGAACTAAAATGGAACAGGCACAAAAATGCAAATTCTGATGGAACTCATGCAGGTTATAATGTCACAGCTGTTTAATTGACAGTTCTGCTAAGAAAACAAGCTCGAGTTGAAGAGGAATAGGGTAAATGGAAGTTAATAAAGTGCAATGCCATTGTTCCCAAAATGAGTCTGTGCACCCACTGATTTAGGTAAATGTAAGCTCTTCCCTTGCTCCAAGATTCAAAATTGCCTGCTTGTTACTGTCTACTATGAAATTTAAGAAGCAACTGTCAATCTTCAATGACAATTTAGTGCAAGGATCTTGATTCCTAATATGAGCTTTCAAAGCTTTGCAATATTTTAAAATTTTATCTACCATAGTAAAACATTAAGTTGGGTTATATAAATTACCTCGTAAAATGTATAGATTATGCAATTGAGAGCATAACAATTTACCCAAAGTCACATGACTTATAGCCACAGACCTAAACGGTCCTGATTTATGATTTATAGTTCCCTGGTCTTTCACCTGTATTTCTTTCTTCTCATTCCTGTGCCTCATGTTTATTCTGGTACCAGAACGATGTTTTTCCTCTTTTATTGATTCATTTCTTAGGAATGCACGCATCTCTTTATCCTTGGGAAGGTGAAAGTGGCACACACAGAAAGTAAAACTAAATGCAGGAACACGGAAAGTGGCCATGCTTCATTAAGAGCAAATGGAGTAAGCCTACGTGTAGCAGAGCAACCATTTTGCCATAGCTATTTGATTTTCCGTCTTACAGAACTGCATGTTCCCTGCTCATATCTCATTAAAAGTTGCTATTAGTTCACTGGGGTAATTTTAAAAGTCTGGAAGACATGGGCTAAAATTATTGTCCAATACATGAGAACTTAATTGCACTGGAGGCTGGTTAACCTATTTACTTTCTACAGTACATTTTGTGCTTATTATAATGAAGACTTGGAATAGACCCTGGTCAGTAGGAAAGACAGCATCATCTGCTTTTCAATTAAATTATCCAGCTCAACAATTTCTTATTTACACTAATGTTACCACCAGATGGAGGGGAGGGCCTATCATATCTGCAGCTGACACTTTATTTTCTTTTCCAGATTCTAAGCCCTTACAATTTTTTCCACTCCGATCTGTTGGAGGAAACATGATTCCTTGGTGGACGTAAAATTAAAACCTTACTAAATAATACATCTTTGGCAAAGATGTTTTTGAATGAACCCCAAACTGTCTTTGTGTTTGCTTTTCAGAACATCTGAAGTGGTAATAAATAAATTGAATTTCACTCATACCAAAAAGAAAGACAATTAAACACAGTGTGTGTGTGTGTGTGTGTGTGTGTGTGTGTGTGTGTGTGAATAGATAGATAGAGTGGTAGGTAGGTAGATAGATAGATAGATAGATAGATAGATAGATAGATAGATAGATAGATAGATAGATAGATAGATAGAGATATATAAAATCTTACACCCTGTAAGATATTTTCTAACAATGATAATAATACTTCTTATTAGATGAGTGTAGGCAATATTGAAAAACAGTTCTTATGGCCCCACTTTGCCTGTTCACAGACCTTCATATCACCATGAAGCTATGATAAAGATAGGTAGTAATTGGGACCTGATTGTCAACCAAAGAGAACTTTCCCTTTACTAGGAGCTATTCTAAAGCCTCTTGGAGCCCAAATTGGGGTCAAGCATAACAGCAAAGCACCATGCTACAGATATCCCAGATTCCATGTGCCTTCTAATACAGCATTGTCTTTGGGAGCTAAAAGTTCCCCATCAGAACATCAAGTCTCCAAACATGCCCTGTGACATGTATACAAGTACATGCATGCATGAAACTACACACCACCCATGATCCACCACCCACAAATAAAAAGAAAAAACCTAATCTTAGACTATATATTCACAATTATTCATATTTATTATAACTAAGTTATATACAAAATTTATTGGAATTGTATTACATGCATATAGTCTCTTTCAAGCCCTACCTAAAACCCCTCTTTTTCAGATAACTGCAGTTTGGAAGATTGTTCCTCTAACCATTTTCAGTCCTTGTAAGTACATTTTATCATTTCTTTATGCTTACTATAATCTCTGTTTATCAGAAGGCAATACTCAAAAGCTAGGGTGGTTTCATTTGGGATACACAGATACATGGTTAATGGTATGAACCCAAAGAGAAGATTTGTTACAGTGTCTAAAGAGGGAAGTTTGTACCCCTAAAATACAGTAGATCATGGAAGCACGGGAGAGGGAGGGCTGCTGGCTAGCCCGCCTGAGCTCTAATAGTAAGTCGTCAGAATCTTGGTTTATCCCTGATATTTAGCTAGGCCATAAGTCTGACCTGTGCCGGGAACCTCTAGTGACATGTCAGTAAGCTCATTTGCCCTTAACCTAGATTACATTACATGTAGGAGCTTCATGACACAATTTTTATTAAACAATTCTAGTGACATTTAAATACTTTTCAGGTAAAAAACAATACAAAGTTTAAAAGAAAGTTAATGAATGTTAGTAATGACACTCCTCAAATAGGCACAGTCCATCTATCTGCAGGTGACTTGTTAGTATCCCTAAAGAAAAGAAAAGGAGTAATGCAGTAAATTCCAGGAAGGAAATTCCATTTTTTTCATGTCTTAAATTTGACCAAAAATGATTCTGTGAAACACATCTGAAACTTTTCAAAATTACATTAAAATTTTGGGATAGCAAGCCAAAGTATGCATTTTCATCATAATGACCTATCTGAATTTCTGTGAAAGACTAAATATTAGTTAAAGAGTATCAGTTTTACTCCAAATACAGAAGATCTCTGCAGCCATTGATTTGTTTTTAATGCAGAGAATATGGGTGTAGACAATGCGGCCTCTCTACTCTAAAAAGGAAAATATTTGCACCGACACTAATAATTTTTCACTGAGCTAGGAGAAAGAATCATTCTCATTCCCTGTGTTCTCTTCAGAGCACAATGAGTAGGGAATGAATGAAGAGTTTAAAGGGGCTCATTTTCATGCACTACGGTTTGTAACCTTGTCTCCGGGAGCCAAGGTTGGTGTGTCCCATGCCAAATTAAATCGAAGATGCATGCAGTAATGAAAAGGGTAGCATTCCATGAAAATTCCACTTTTCGGTTAAAGTGGCTAAGGTTTATTAAATATTCTGAAATTACAATGGCAATGTAACTTTGCAAATTAGGGTTTTCGTCTTCAATGTTTAAACACTGCACCATAAAGAATCAAGCAGTGGAAGGGTTTCACAGCTTTCCTGAATCTTTTTCTCAAAGAGCCTGCACGAGTAAATAAACTGCACACTTACCAAAGATAAGGAATTTCCGTTCATATTCCAATGAACAACTTACTGAATATATTCGAACAAATTGTCTTTGTCCACCGACCCTGACTAATTCTCCTGCTCCTTGGATCACTGTTACACACCTCAGTACTTTCTCACTCATAAGCATTATGTTTTTGAGTACAGACTCCCTCCCCCACGCAGCCTGGTCCTAAGTGCAAAGAGGTAGTGTATTAGAGTAAGATGCATCTCATTTTTAAAACCAAGATTAACAAAAGCTTAAGGAAACAGAAAGCAATAAAATAAACAATCTAAAATAAATATGTTTTTGAATACAGTAACTAGCTGGTTTTTCTTTCAAAGTATCTTTTGCTTTTGCAAATGACAGATGTAAAGAAGTTCCAGAGGGAAGGTATAGAAACTACAGAAAATTAAGAAAAGATTCCTTTTTTTATATTCATTCTCTCAAAAAACACATACTCTAAAAACATAGTGTTTCCTGAAAAGGTTAAAATTGAGAAAAGGGGTAAATCCTATCTGATTTTTCAATATGGAAATAACCAGATAACATTTCTGAAAATGTTATTTTAAATGATTTTTATATTTCATAAATATTAACATTTGTATTTATTGCGTGACATAGAGCATGTGCAGTGGAGGTCAGAGGACAGCTTTCAGGACTCACTTCTTACCCTCCATCTGGCTGTGACAGGCTATCATTTATTGTTTAGGCGGTGTACACGGTACTCTAGGCTATGCTGTTTCTACCTTCACTTGCACGGTAGGACTGACTGCCCAGATCACAGACCCATGCCACCACCTCTAGTTTTTTGATGGGTCCCAACCTGAGGGGTTAGCTGCTTTTACTTATCATTTTGTTTTCATTGTATATATAGTGAACAGTTCTTACATAATTATCATAAAATATGATCAATCACATATTAGATTTTTACTTTAAAGTATCCTTTTAATTGAATATATACTTACTACCAATTTTAGGTACAGCAGGGAAGACAGTCAACGTTAGAAGCATGTACTTGAATGTAAGACAACTTGGGGAAGTACGTACTGAATGGAACATATGATGGAAATGCTATGCACACCACTGAGTTGTCAGCAAAAAGAAACTTGATGTTTTTGTTTTTGTTTTTGTCTTTTTTTTGTTGATTTTATCCAAATGCATGTGTTATCTATCCAGAAAAAAATTTAGCATGTCTCCTAATGGTTGTCATGGAGTAGAAATGTGTTCACTGGAACATTCCAAGTTCTGTTAATGCATCACACAATGAAAGTGGAGAAACTGTCAGATCCTGTCAATCTCCTAACTGTCTAATTCATAATCATATATTTAGGTATCCTTTGACCTCATTGGAAAAAAATAGCTATTACACATTCAGAGGAATATCAGAAAGAGGGGAAAGTAATTTTAAGAATGTCACTGTCTTTGAATAGGCCTACCAGACAGGATTAATCTGCAAGATTTGCTCCTCCAACTTCTGACCCAACTTCCTAGTTGGGTCATAAAGTAAGCAATTTTGCTCATCTTATCATGATGTTACCACATTTTTAAACATAAGGGAGCAAGCTGACTGTGCACTGCAATCTCCTCCCACCCCATCCTTTAACCTGCTCTCTTAGGCATGTGTTACAGCAACAGAAACACACATTATGTAACAAGTACATATCTTTCCATACAATATGGAGCAAAGCCATCATCCAAGATCCCAACAGGCAAAGAGGAATGAGAGAGAAAGACAATAAGAATACAAAAGATCGGAGGTATGCAGCCATCTTTGTTGAGCATAAGAAAGATCGCCAGTATTAATGGTAGAGATTAATTGATGTCTACTTAAACATTTTGACAGTTCTTTAAGTAGCAACAGCAGTGGTGTAAGCGCGCAAAATGTTAATAGTTGAGTTTCTCTAGATCTGGAATTTTTTCTGTCTGTAAAGAAAGATGAGGGAAATAAGGCCGCTGAAGTTTGTAGATACTTATGTAAATAGTTATGTGAATAATGGACTTGAAGCTGGATATAGTAGGGATGGGGCACAGTGAGCAGACGGGCTTCAAAATCATACTTTAATGAATTTATGTGGTTGAACATTTAATTTACTTACATTTTTATTTGAATAATTAAATCGTGTATCTGTAAAAATTATTCTTCATTGCAAACTTTGATTGTTTTATTTATATGGATTTTCTGAATGGAGTTCCTTTGTCAAAGTTAAGGGACATTTTAATTGCCTTAGTAGTGTCCGGTTGCTTTCTCTTCAGAGTCTGTAACCATGGAAAGTAAGACCAGTAGGAAGAGGTTACAGTGAAATCCATTATACTGTACAGCAGCTATAAAACCTATTTTCAAATAGAGTATAGACAACAATAAAAAAAGTTTAATCATTCTCACTACAGTTCCCAGCACTGAGTATTACCAGTTTTTAAACTTTTTTTAACTTCTGAAATTAACATTTAATTGCATCATTTCCCCTTTCTCTTCTCGCCAAACCCTCTCATATACCTCACCTTTCTTGCTGACTCTTGAACTCATGGCCTCTTTTACTTGAATGGTTTTACACACACACACACACACACACACACACACACACACACACACAATGTATATAGCTTAAAGTTACATATACATATATTATGGCTTATTATTTGGCATTGGATAATTGGGGCCCTCGTTCCTACAGAAGATGATTTTCCCAGAATCAGCATTCTTCAGTTGCTAATCTATCTGTGTCTAGAGTTGGAGCCATGTTAACATGTCTGTTGGAATAATCCTTGTTCAGATCTTGTTTAGTCAGCCATGTTGTTGAGACTTCGTGGGTTTAGCTTCCCTGGCATTTCTAAGAGGTGAAATCTCACAGCAAACTTCCTGTTCCTCTGGCTTTTACAATCTTCCTGCCTCTTATGTGCTCCATGAGCCTTAGGTGCAGAAGTTGCATTGTAGATCTATCCATTGAGGCTGATACCTCACGATCACCTGTTCTTTGCATTTTGATTGGTTGTGCTTTTCTGTAACAATCTCCATCCGTTATAAAGAGAAATTTCCTTGATAAGGACTACATTTATCCATGGGTTTAAGGATAAACATTTAGGATACAGTTAAGGTCTGGGTTTAGTCAGAGAAGATGCACCTAACCCTCAAGCGACTGGAGGTCCCAGGGAGTAGGGAGGTCTGGTGAGGTGGGGGTGGAGACATCCTTGTGGAGATGGAGGGAGGAGGTATGGGATGTGGAACACTAAGAGAGTGGACTGGGAGGGCCATAAAATCTGGACTATAAAATAAAAAGATTAAATAAAATTTAAAAAAGAAAATATGCCAATTTATAAACTAGGGATTGTATTTCTCCTCCACAGTCCATGAAATACTAGGCCATAGTACTTCACAAGTTTTCTGGTACCAGGCATCATTTCCCTCTAATTTACCAGGCCTTGAGTCCAGTTTAACAGCTGTTGGACTACCACTAAGATATTCACACTATTAATTGCTGCTTGTTTGGTAGCAAGAAATGTCAAAATTCTTAGAAAAGTTATTAGAATGGAAAAACTCTGTGACTGATTAAAATATTACTTTTATGCTCCTTCTACAAACTAAATTGATATCAACATACCAATATAAATAATATTTAACATTACTAACATTCCTAAATCATATTTTCCCTTTTAGTAATTCTTCCATCTACATTTTTCTTTTTTAAATTTTAAAATGTTTTAACTATGTGTAAGTTGTGAGTTGCCATGCATGGATGCTGGAAAGCAAATTCAGGTCCCCAATAAAAGCAATACATGCTCTTATCTGATGATCTATTTCTTCTATCGCTTATAATTTTTATTTTAAGAATGTGTCTCACTGTGGAGTTTTGGCTATCCTGGAACTCATCATATTGACTAAGCTGGCCTCAAACTCACAGAGATCCTCCTGCCTCTGCCTCTCTGCCTTTGACAAGTATTGGGATTAAAGCTGTATAGTATTACGCCCAGCTCAAGATTTCTTTGTTTATTGTGTGTAGCTGTCTTGCTTGCATGTATGTCTTTTCATCGCTCAAATGCACAGTGCCTATGGAGGTCAAAGGAGGGCATTAGATCCTCTGGTACTGGACATATAGACAGTTGTCAACCCTGTTGATACTGGGAACTGAACGCAGGTCCTCTGCAATAGCAGCTCCTGTCTTAACTAACAGACTTTTAAAATTCTATTGCCAAGATGGATGCCCGGTGAGTCATGTCTGGCACAGCAGGTTCATTCATATGTCATGAAGGAGTTAATACTGTAGTGGACATAAAACTTGATTTTTTTATTTACCATTCTAGGATTTCTCTATATTTCTTAGAAATACACTACAGCAAAAAATAAAGGCAGTTTGCCCTCAAGTCATTTACAGTATACTTGGAAAGACAACTGCCTTAGCAAAAATTTATTAAAAGTGACTGCCAAGGAAACACCTATGTGAACACAAATTATTAAAAACCCAGCCAGAACAATCTTCTAAAACTCTGAAGAAAATAAAGTATAAATGGGTCACCTGTGTCATATTGTTCCATAGCCAGCTCCTCTTCCCTGACCCTCAACCTCGGCCTGCTGTGTTTTCTGTCTCTAATACGCCCATCCAGTTACTAGAATCAGAATCTGAGCTGTTCCCTGGTGTACCTGCATTATTTCCCATTTGGCTAATCTGAGGCAAATTCTGACTCACAGCAAGCTTGATTTTCAGTTAGTCATACTAGACTCTCTGATTCCATTTGGAAAGAACAGGACAAACAGTTCGTTTTCAGGTAAATTTCTTTCTTCTCTTGATATAAGAAAATGGTGTGCGAAAAGTATTCCAGTAGTGAGAAATGACTGAAAGGAAAAATCATATCTTCACCAAGGGACAAAAGCCAGAAAATACTAAAATCCTAACTTAAAACACTATCTCTCCTCTTTAGAATATATATACATATATATATATATGTGTGTGTGTCTGTGTGTGTGTATACATATATTATGTACAAACGTTTATACATATAAACATTTATGATATGCTGAATGTGTGCTTTGATTAACTATTCTATCCCCATAGCCAGTGGCTCCATTTTATAGTGATCACACCCATTTTGTAGAGGAGGAATCTTTAAGTCGTCATAGAGTTAAGAAATGCATAGAGTTAAATAATTTAAACTATTGTTGACTTGCTGCTAATTGCCAGGGTCCAGCCTCGACACAAGATCAAAGTTCTGAACTGGAAGCAGGGATATCTGGAAGGCACATAATAAATATACACAGACTACTCTTTGGGTACAAACTGACAGGCAATTTCAAGGCTTAGAGTCTCTCTCTCTCTCTCTCTCTCTCTCTCTCTCTCTCTCTCTCTCTCTCTTTCTCTCAGCTTGAGGCTGCACACACTCTGCATTCTCTTGTGCACTCTGCTTTTTTTATTGCAGTTTTCTTTTCTCAAACTCCCACACTCATGCACATCCTCTGTTCATTACCTCTTCATTCTCACACACACTCTTCATACATACCTCACACATATCTCACACACACCACATGCACTCTCCTTTAGCTCTCATACACAATCTTCATACATACCTCACATTCTCTCTTCACTCACTCTTTACATTCTTTTCTCGTGCTCTCTCTCTCATGCTCTCTTTCATGCTTTCTCACTCGCTCTCACTCACTCGCTCTCACATTTGTTCTCAGACTTGCTCTCTCATTCGCTCCCTCATGCAGTCTCTCATTCACTCTTCACATGTTCTCTTCACTCACTCTTCACATGCTCTTTTCATGCTCTCCAGCCTTTCTCTTGCCCCAGTCTTTTATTGATAATTCAAAAGTAGGAAGAAAAAAAGACATTGTATAATCATTGCCAAATCAAATTTAAAAGAAGAACAACATCCCACAAAGAACTAAGAGTTACAATTGTTCCCCCAAAGTTTCAAGCTTCCCCTATTCCCAGGCCCATGGCCAAAATAATAATCATTGTAAACTTATCATTATTTACACTTTAACTTATAACTTATTATACTTCAGAGCTCAAAGCTCCGAGATCAGCTACTTGGACTTTCCTGTGAGGCTCTAATAATAAATGACATGGGCAAAGCTACCAGTCAGTGGCCAGAAAGAATCAAGTTAACCCTTAACTCAGTGGTTCTGCTAGCTTTCTCTTCCTTGCACACAATGACTCTCATAAGAGTCCCAGTATTTTGACTTAGTTTACTAGTATATAATTTTATATATTCTATACTTCCTTATCCAGAAACCACTCTCAAATGTTATATAAAACTTAATTCCTAACTTCAATAACTTTTTCCTTTCTTAGGGTCCCAATGTTGGCTCTAGTTCACTTTCTAATAATTTCTTTAAAGTTTCTTTGCAAGTCAAGCATTAATCTGGAACTACTGTTGTGCAGTTATTATGTTGTTTCCAAGATGAGAACACACAGCATGCACCTGGGCCATTAGGGCTGTGCTGTGCTATGCCCCTATGCCTCAATTTCCAATTGCTTAAGAATCATAACATCAAGGAGGAACATCTAGTTTCACAGAATTCACCAGAGCAGAAGGAGAAAGAAGTAGGAAAGTCAGATATAATAGAATAATTATGCACACCAAGGCCAACTAAAAGGCAGTCACACACAAATGAAATCTATACAGCCATTGTCCAGGGCTAAGGTTAAGAGAAATGGGAACAACCAGTTTTACAAAGAGCTGCTGTGGGCTACTGAGATATCTTCATCCCGGCCTACTGCAGGCAGCCTCTGTCATCATATGTTGTCCACAGCATCTAATGACTGCAATCATGATAAAGCCATAAAAAGAAAAAAAGTAGTTAGGACACAGAACAGAAAAATTATATAAGAAACAAATGTAAAGAAAATTAATGTGGCTTTTGGGTATATATCACTGTTCAGACAGAAGTGGGAAAATCTGACCACCAAAAATGAACAAATATGTCAAATCTTTTACATTTAATAAATGGGTATCTACAGTGGAAACCATGCTGAATATCTGTAATCACTGGCAGAGACGTCTAGTTCAGGCATTACCTAGGCTTCCTAAGTCCTTCTCCAGGGTCTAGCCTAGTGAGTAGCAGAGTTCATTATGAACTTTAAGAAATTAAGAGTTGTATAGCAACACCTTAGCTCAAAATTATACAAGGATGAGATGGGAGATGGGACAAACTGCTGTTGTAAGTCCCAGGTAGTTTCTATAAACTTCAGACCAAATATCAGATGTACCTGAGTGTAGTCTTTTACCAGCATCTTTCAACTCTCATTGAGGTACTAATCTGAGTCTAGCTTTTCATGGCCGTCTTGTTTGTGTCCAAACCTCAGTCATACCCAGGTCTGCAAATCAGTACTGCTCTAATATACTACCTGCCTTGAGAACATCTGAGTGTTCTCCTTTGAAGTAGAAAGCCTTCCTGGAAAGAGAAAATTGGGGACATCAAATCTTCAAATCTTAGGTTTGGTTATAATAATGGAATGCCCTGAACTTTAGTTATAAAATAAGAACTATTATTGTGCTCTCCACAGAGAATCTTAGAAAGATTACAAGTGATAATACACACATATAGAATATATAAAATATACTATTCAATACATAAATAAACATGTTTTGATGTGTTCTCCCTACCCTAGGGTTTTATTCCTCTGTCTCATCTAATTCTAGCCATCTCACCTAATTTTATCCTGCCTCATCCTCTGCTAAGGTCTATGATCCATTGTTACTGAAGATTGTCTTCATAGAATATAGCATTGTCTTCATGTGGCAATTATTGATTTGGTTTGATTGGTTATTTAGTTTGGGTTCTAAAACAGAGTCTTCCAATATAATAATCTCCTTGCAAACAAAACACAAAATCAGATAGAGTTACCTAGTCACTGATGGCAATGGAGTCATCAGATCATCTCATGCTAAAGACCATGACTACAAAACAATGCAAGGACATGGTCAATAATATGTTTCTTTCTTCAGTGAGTAAGAAGCTCCTAAAAATCAGGAGAAAACAGGTTATACTTTACATTGTGTTAGCTTCCTTTCTGTTGCTTTGATAGAATACTGGCCACAAGCAGGTTGGGAAGGAAATAGTTTATTTTGCTTGAGAATTACAGCCCAATACTAAGGAAATAAAGGCAGAAACCAGGAGGCAGGAACAGAAGCAGAGGCTAAGATTGTTGTCTTGCTTCCTCTGTCTTGCTCAGCTACCTTTGTTGTACAGCCAGCCAACCTGACCAGGAAGAGCACTACCCGTAGAGAAGGAGCTAGGCTCTTCCACATCAATTAGCAAACAAGAAAATGGCCCCACAGACCAATCTAGTGAAGGAAATTTCTCAATTGAGAATCCCTCTTCCCAAGTATGCCCAGGTTTATTCAAGTTAACAGAAACTATGACACTCCATCCCTTGTCAACTTTGATACACAATAAAAATTGAGTTGAAACCATCAACCAAAGAGCATGCAGGAGCTAGATCTCGGTACCCTACATAGCCATAGCAGATGTGCAGCTTGGTCTTATGTAGGTCCCCTAACAACTGGGGCCGAAGCTGTCTCTGACTTTATTGCCTGCCATTAGAGTTCCTTCCCTCAACTGGACTGCCTGGTTGGGCCTCAGTAGGAGAGAATGCACTTAGCCCTACTGTGACTGGTTGGAGTGGTACCAAACAGAAGGTACCCTCTCTGAGGAGAAGGGGAGTGGGTGATGAGGGGTGGATTTGTAAGGGTGGAACTGAAAGAAAGTTGACGATGGAGTGGGAGGATGATCAAAATGTAAAGCAAATAAATAAATACATTTTTCAAAATTTAAGCTAAGTCCTTTTAATTTCTTGTGCTCAAGATAAGGGGGTTTCTGGAGGGAAAACCAGGAAGGGGAATAATATTTAAAATGTAGATAAAGAAAATATCCAATAAAAAATAAAAATAATAAATAAAACACAGTCTAACTTTTAAAAGCCTGTTTTTAAATTTTCAATACTTAAATCTTCAAACTCTAAAAATCAAAGGCCTTGTAAGTGTGGTTCTTATAAAACAAACAAGTTTCATTTTTTTTTAAAATTTCAACAAGGAAGAACTAGACCACAGTTACAATCCAATCCAATCAAAACCAACACCTTACAGTGAAAATCCAATTCTGTAGCTCCTGTTTGCCATTTGGCTTTTATCCCATGGTCTTAGTCCGTCCACTACCTTGGAGTCTCCCCTGCAACAGAGGCTGTACCTTCACCAATAACCTTCTGCCTGCTCTACAAGGCCTCTAATCCTGCCATGTGGTACCAAGCCTCAGCTTTCCTCCATGATCCCTTCAGTCCAAAGCTCTCAACTACATCTGAGGTGGAACCTTCACAAATGGCCTCTCAGTGCCAGTCCTTCAGCTCTCATGCTGCTAAAGACAGTATCAGACAGGAGACAAACACTTCAAAGTTCATCCTTGCTTGGCCCCCCTCTGGACCACTATGCCTATATGCTAATCCTGAAGAAATGTTTGTTTGGTTTTTTTTAATTTTACCTCAGTGATACTGGTTTAATAATCACAGCTGACTCTTTAGTCTCATCTAACCAATATACACTGTCCCAGCCAAGCAAAGTTCACCTCTACAGATTATTAATCCAATGTATTACTTGAATGTCCCCTATAGACCTTTTCCTTTCCTTTGATACTTCACGAGACAAGCTACCATTCCATGCACACTTCACAACATCCTATCATCCAAGCTTCTGCAGAACAGCCAATCAAAATCTGTGTATTGGAAAGCTTTTCTACAGCAAAGCTCCACATCCACTACTACCCTCCAATACATACATACATACATACGTATGTACGTACCTACATATGTACATGCGTATGTACATACATACGTATGAACGTACATACTACATACATACCATGGCCAGATCTATCACAATAGCAATCTCCCTCTCATACCTATTTTTATCCTAGTCTACCTTCTGCTATGGATCCAAAGCAAACTGAAGAGGAACAGGTTTAATAATTATCAGTTGTCAAAGGAAGGCAAGGCAAGAACTCAGGCTTGAACTGGAAGGCAGGAAGCAGAGGCCATGCTTATTGGCTTCCATCCTCTGGTTTGCTCAGCTATCTTTTTATGCAGCCAGGCCTAACTGCCCAGTGACGGAACCTTCCATGATAGGCTGGGCTACTTTCCCCATCTATCAACAGACAACAAATGTCCTATAGATATGCCCACAGGCCAGTCTGATGGAGACCATTTCTTGGTAGAGATTCCCTCTTCTTAGGTGTGTCTAAGTCTGTGTCAAGTTGAAAATAACTAGGTAGAGTGCGTATTCATCTTCAGATGTTTGACTTGCCTCTGCAAACTAGCTAATCAGATTAGGTAAGTCCTCTGTCATAAACAGAGCAAGACAGAAGAATGGATGAGTGTTATAACTGGAAGAGTTTACTACTCTAGCAAAATCACAATGAAGGCTTTATCAAACTTTTGCCATAGCCTTTTAGCCAACTCTTACAAAACACAGACTGCCCCTTGAATTATACCCCTTCAAATAAGTAAATTTGTACAAACTTTCCTTATTTCTAAATCAGGCTTTTATATCCTACATAATTTTGACATGATTAACTTTTTGTCTCCTCTTCTAAACTATAAATGTCAATGTGTCCACTGTTATTAACCCTATAATATATTTATATGTCACCTTGTTCTTCATAGAGTACCAGATAAAAATAATTAGGCCACTATAAGATCTTTAAGTAGTCATGCCTAAAGCTATTTCAGTCTATCCTGGATACACATTGTATAGAAAATGTTGACTAGAATTCTGATTTCATATACACTATTAAAACTATGGCGTTTCTCTTCAGTGATCTTTTCAAAGAGGAGGTGAAATGTATTCTGAAAAGAGAGGCTGTGTAAGAATACCAAAAGAAATGTTTTTCTTAGATGTGTTTTGGGCAAGAAAATGTGACTAGAATGAAAATAAAATATTTAAGATGTAAGTATTGTATACTTCCCGTCCACTACATAGCTTAGATTGCATAAGTTTGAGACATATTTTTAAATTTTATACATATCCTATTATGTATCTCAAACCATTTTACCACTAATTCTTGTTCTCTAAAGGAGAAAACTATGACAAATCTGCATTATTGTCAAGCATTTCTAGTGCCAAAAAATCCAATGAATCTATTGCATAGTTAATGTGTTCTGAATGCAAATTTTATATTGAAAGAGGGAGAATTCTGTTCCTTTACATTTATTTGGTGAGCATCACCATGGCAACTGAATACTTTCAGAAGCCTAATTTGTGGCACAAAAAATTGCAAAGAAATATCTCATATTTTCTATGTTTTGCAGATTCGAAGAAAAAATGTGAGCTGATACATCTTTGGGAAGAAAAAATTCAAATAAGCAATATGGACATAGGTAAATTCTTTTGTTATATTAAAATTTCTAGTGTCTCAAACCTATGATAAAAGAAATCCCATTGATTCTCTGAAGTCCATTGTAAAGGCTCTTTGTGTGTCAACCTGACCACAACTGGAATTAACTAAACCCAAGTGACTACTAAACCTGCAAGGAACACTTAATTAAATGATTTGCTGTAGGAAGAACCAACTTCACTCTTGATCTTTTGAAATAGATCACTTTTGTCTAGGTCTTTTGAGACCTATTTTCATTCTAGTAACTTTTATTTAATCTGGGTCACACTTCCTGGTATATATACCCATATCAAGAACATGGACAAATGAAGATCTTTGCTCTTTCTCTGCTTGCCCTCACTCTGTGGCAGGGTCATTCCTTTGGTGAAGTTAGAACCTATTTCTTCAGTCATATACTTCTTCTGGTATATACTGAAGACAAACTGAGACAAACAGCACCATAGACTGGACAATATTGAACTCTTCAACTTTTCATTGGTAGATAGCCATACCTGAACTAGCAGGACCATAACCTTCAAGCCACTATAATAAATTCCCTTCAAAGACATATAAATGGATAGATAGATAGATAGATAGATAGATAGATAGATAGATAGATAGATAATGTAGATATAGGTATAGTATTTTCACATTTATATGCAAATATTTCAATTTAGAATACATGTACATACATTCAATCAGTTCTGTTGGTCTCGAGAACTCTGATATACGTACTCTGAAGCAATCTACAGTATGTATGTACATGTACAAAGTCACTACCTCCTAGCCATCAACTCCATTCATACAATCATATTTCAGATCACTCACCTCTCTCACTTCTCTTTAAAATATGAATCAGAATGTAATTTTAAATATGAGTTGGAATATAATTAATTTCCTTAAATGCTGGCTCTAAACTATTTATCATAACAACCAAAGAAGTAATAGATTACAGGGTTAAAAATACATGATATTGACATAGTATTTTTATTTATGCAAAAATGTCACAAACCATGAAGGTCACCCTGGTTGCATGCTAACCTGTTAGCCTGTCAGCTTCATAATTCTAGTAGAAGACCTAAGACCTCGGTATCAGAAACAAAAGGCAACATCTTCCTCAGAAAAATGTATCTAACTATACCTAGCAATAGTAAAATAAATTAGGTCAGTAATGTTTACATATTCAATGAGCTGTTTCAGGAAAGTAAAATCCAATTTTAGGATATCAATGCTTCTTCAGTAAGCATACCTAATCTCTACTCAAGAGGGAGACCTATGGTTAACATTGCGGACAATGTTGCAGAATCTGATATTGTTTCTATCTTCTGTGGTATTTGCTATGTCAGTATATTTGAATATGCCAGAGCAGTCAGCAGGTGCCTTGCTTACAAAATGTAAAAGACATTTACAGGGTTGTCTATGAACAATAACTACTTGTAGGTACTACACTGTCTTAGCCTCTCTGGGAAATTTTTCCTATTAATACAATACTCCATCACCCATAATAATTAATCTGAACATGAGGCTAAATCCTGTGTTCTGCTTAGTTTTGCTAATTAAGTGTCAGTAGATTACATGTATTGTTTGCAGCTAATTTGATTCTTTTGGTGACAGTACTCATTGTACTTTGACTGCCATCCCATTGTTATGTGATTTTTGTGCATCACTGTCAGACAGCAAATAGTGTGAACTGCCAAATGTATAATACAAATTAGTTTCAGTGGGCACAAAGGCATGACAAGATTCACCTTCATTCCTGAACAAGGACAGTTTACTGTTGAGATTATTTGAGAAAACATTTGGCAACTTTTGAGCAAAAAAAGACATGGATATACCTTAGGGAAGGAACTGTCTCTCCAATATTTATTCATTTATCTTCTAACAGATGCAGCAGGGAGGAGATCCAGTAACGAGATGTAATAGCAAATACACAAGCTCCATCTTTGATCTACAGATAAGAAGAGTAGGATAATGCCTCTAATGGGTGTAAACTGTGGACTTATTTCTCTAACCTGGTAATGTCAGGTGACTGAATATCCTCGTGAGTCAAGGTCTGACTAGTCACCTGATCACTACTAATGCATAGGTTGAGGCTAGACTAGAAAAATACATGAAGGGAAAGATGCCCTTCATCTCTCATATACGTCACTATATTTTTGTATGATAATAGATTAGTGCCTATATTTTATATAAGACAATCCCAAATCTACATGGTATCTTGGGAAGAATGCAACATTTTCATTTCATGGGGTTCCAAAAGTACCTACACTTGCTAGAAGATAACAGTTGAAATATTTTTTTAGTATGGTCTTCCAAACAGCTCAAACCTTAATGATCCTAACTAAGTTCATTCAAACAACTGAGTTTGGCCATTGTTTTCCACAGGACTATAATAAGTCCAATGATTTTGTGTACAGTAACAGGTAGCATGCATCTACATACTGGGCCTTCGTGCATTACTCTCTACGTCACTAAAGTGTATAGGCCAAAGGAAGGTAAGAATGGCACAGCTAGAATCCTTTCTGAAGAGACAATTGCAATTCAGTCTCTGCAGACAGCAGAAGGCATATAAACTCCACCAAATACTCAAATAATATGTTCATTATAGGTGGGGTGTGTGATGAAATAAACATCATTGTCAGGCTGCAAATGGCCCAGAGAAAGTGACACAATTATTTTTAGTAGTATAGTCATAGGTAATTAATCAGACAGAAATATTAGTTTCATAAACTGAAAAGCAATGTGTCCACAGCAAAGAATCAACACTACCGCCTAGGTTTATCAGACTGTCATCTGGTGAGGGTTCCAGTCCCTCATTATAAGATAAGTGGATTAATATGGGGGAAGGTATTACAAATCTTTTATATCAATGTGCTCTCTGTATTAGAAATACAAAGTCTTTTAATTCATACCTAATCTATGAACCCAGGATGACATGATAACTATCTGGGCAGAACAAGCTCTATCAGCCATTTCATTCTAGGTGTTTTTAACCAGATAATAGACCCTCACCATGGATGCCAACATGAGTGACCAAACAATTAGAGCCACAGCTACAATTCAATTCTTTGTTTTAATAAGCCCAAAAAGTATGTTTGCAATTTGATAGGCATAATCTCCTTTGTGACATATCAGAAGCTGGAATATTTATCATGTCTTATAGTTGATAAGAAAAAACAAGTTTTGTCAAAAGGAACAATGCCCAGAATGCTGCCTACTGCATAGAACACTGGCTTATCATTTAATAAAGTTACTCATGTGGTGATACCCACAACCATAAAATTATTTCATTGCTACTATAGAACTATAATTTCCTATTGTTATATCTCAACGTAAATATCTGATATGCAGGATATTTGATATACGACCCCAAAAGGTTGTAACCCACGGGCTGAGAACCATTGGTGTGGAGTAACCATGGACATTTTCAGTTTTAGCTGGTGCTGAAGATATTCAAGCACCATTCAGTTTTATTTTAGTTGGACTGTTTGAACCATCCCAAGAGACACAGGGACATCTCTGTGAATAATGTGTTCTCAGTCTCCAGATAGATGTTACAGAGATGTTTTGTTAATATTTGAGACACTAACAACAGAGCAAACAAGTCACTTTACCCAAGACCATCTTGGTGAACCAATGAGTTTACTGGCAATTACAGCAGCATAGGTGAATGGTTATTGCATGTCCAAATTTGCAGGTGGCACGACTGAAGAGTCTCCTGTTCTCCAGAAATTGTTATCTATGTACATAACCTTGGGAAAGGTACTTGTGAAATTTGTATCTCTCTAGGAACCTTTAATAATATGCATTTAACTAGCTTCCAAAGTTTTAGGAGCTTGACTCTTCTCTCCAGGATGAATGTTTTAATTCAGAGGAAACAACTGTACAACACTGTAACTATTTCATATAAACAGCTAAGGTATTACTTAGATGACACCGTCTATAATTTTAGACATATCATTTCAACTGACAAGTGAAATATTTAGGTTCCTTCATATTTTACCAGTTGGTGTATCTGAACTAACCCATCACAAAATAGAAATAGGGAGATAAAATCAAACACTCTATATAAATAAAACATGCAGTTTTTTAGAGCCTAGTAGCAAATTAATAGTTCCTGTCAAAAGGCTATACATGTGTCAGTATAAGGAAAGCTATTTGAATATAACTCCACAGGTGCCTAAAAGTGAACACAGCGTCCCTTTCCCTGAGGCTCAGGTGGAAGAAGTCAGACATTTCTTATACTTTAAAGAGTTATCCAAATTGTGCAACCTCAAACTTGTGATTACCTTTTGAACATAGCTTTTACTAATCAGAATGAGATTATACAATGAGAGTTTCAAGAATGCTCAGAACAATTCCTTTTATTTATTCAGATGTAGAAATAACAACAAAGTATAATGAACTGACCCAAAGTGCCAAACCACAAGGTTGCATTTGTTTCTCTTTGTCTATTCATTAGTTGGATCTGAGCTTTCTCTCCATTTCATGTAGAATTCTGGATAGCTGTATCAAAACCACAATGGTGTTAATCCTTTCCTTCCCTGGTTCCCTAACATACATGCTTAAGTAGACACTTTCTTTGATCCCTGTTGATTATTGCACACACAGATGTCTGTTTCTAAGTGGGGGAAGGGTGAGCACACATACAGGCTTGCATGTTGCAGTCAAATGGCAACGCCATTGAGTTGATTTTCTTTCCTACCTTTATTAGAGTTCTAGGGATTAGACACAGGTCATCAATCTTGCATTGTAGAGCAGCAAGGCTTCACTAATTGAGCAATCTCACTGGTCAACTTTGCTGACTTTTGACTTATGTATAGGTCATGAAGCCAAGAGCATGATCAAGTTAGCAACCATAACCCTGTCCTTCATTTCCTTATATCCCTTTTCTAGTTAGTTCCTCCTTTTATAAAATATAAGATGATTTTTTAAACTACAGATAAAATTAGCTGAATTCACAATGTCCCCTTTGAGATAGAAATTATATTTCTAGAAAGCATGATAAGTGATTAGTGTGGGTATAAGTATGTGCTTTAAGGCTCAAGTGTGACTAAACAGTTTCACTAAAAAAAAAAAAAAAAACAGGAAAGTTTTCCATCATTATACTCAATGTCATACAGATAAGATATTAAAAGTTATTAACTGTCACTTTAGTCAAAGGAAATTTTCATTTTGAGATTTTTTTTCCTGTCAAACATGATCTTCTTGCAATATTTAGATAATTGCTGGGATATAATGCCTTAATTTCCTTTCAAAAAGTTTTTTTGTCTATTGTATCCTCAAAATTGTTTCTCAAGGGAAAAGGATATTTCTGTTATATTCTTCTGAAGGCAAATAAGGATAATTTAAATGCTCTTTTCATCTTTTATGGAATCATAGGCTTTCTTGCCTTGGTGTTTTTCAAAGAAAAGATTTTCTCTTATAAGAGAATATGAAAACGAGTATGAAATGTCATGGTTACATGTTACTTTAATATGGCATGAACCTATATCTAAACAAAAATCATATATATTATATATATGATGTATCATATATGATATATGATCTATATACATATATATGTATATATATATATATATATATATATAACTTGTCATACTATAAATTAAGTATCACTTAAACAGTTAAGCATTGATAGCCTGTACCTTACATTACATACTATGAAGTTGGCAGGTCTCAAAATCTGGATGCCTGAAAATATCTAAAACAGAATTTTTTCATGTAATGAGTCTCGGAATTAATCCTTATTCATGAGAAAATGTTCAACTGTAATATGACAGCAACTTAAGTTTGAGGATCCAATGAAGATCTTGAGATTAATAATTTATCAATAATAAATAATGCACAAGGTATATGCAACATGTTATACGATATGCATCATAGGATTAATACTTAATTGCTGGGAATTTTTGGTGGCATCTTTAAAAATCCTAGTTTTAAAACAATGTCTGCTTTTATTATTATAACCTCAGAAGCCAGAAATATGACCTAAGAACTGTGCCTCATTTAATCTTGAAATATAGCAACAAAACATGTATTATGAATAAATATTAACATATTTTCACATATACTCCTTGAAGATGTTTAGAAAATCCAGAAATAAATGATAATTTTTGTATCATTTTATTATGTTGATAATAATTTAATAGGAGGAACTCTAAGACATTCTGAAACTAAATATTTTTAATCTATTAGATTAATACAATTTTCAAAAAGAGTTTCTAGATAAAAAAGATTATTAGTCAAAAAGAATGTAATTAAATTTCCATGCTTGAAAAATAGTAACACATGAGAAAACGGGAATCTGAAAATAATAATAGAGCAGGAAGTAATGAAAATCTACCCACATAGCGCAGGGGTCTGAGTCACTTTGTTGTATATATAGTTGTGTAGGTATGTGTGTGTGTGTGTGTGTGTGTGTGTGTGTGTATAATTTCTTCCTCTTTTTCTCACTATTCCATCTTACTAGAACTCAGAACATATTCATTAGACACTGGGAGGCATTTTCAAATTTCTTGATAGAATTTGTGCCATTACATACTCTTGAGCATGTTCCCACTTTCTAATTTGCCCACAGATAATACTCTGCTGTCATCTATGTACCATAATTCTTCTACTTATGAGCTATTCTCAGCAGATGCCATGAACTGGGCTTACTTCTCCAGCCAAATCTTTCCCAGCCTGTTAAATTACTTTCTCCACCAAACTTAAATGCCAGTTTTATCCTGAAACTAGAAAGAACCCAGCACAAAAATATTGAACCAGCAAACAATTCTTTAGAGAAATTATTTGTTGATATTCTTCTTTTCTACATGCTAAGTATGAATTCTGAAATCAAAGTGATATAAAGGGGGTAGTAAGAGAGAGGTAGCAATAGTCATGAATGTATTTAGTCTGACTGAAGCATGTTTTCATAATAAAATAAAATTTAAAAATCATACCAGAAGCACTAACTTTTTAACCATATTTTGGCTACTCCCCTTTCTAATTTACATAGTGAATTATTTAACTTCTCTTGGCATAATTATTGTCCACTGTAAAGTAAGAATAATATAATTTACCTATCTCATACTCAATCCTTAGAACTGAATTTAAAATGATGTGCTGGTTAAGTTTGTTTATTTGCTATTGATTTCCTTTGTCTGTTGTTTGTTTGTTTGTTTTTGTCAACTTAACATAAGCTAAGGACTTCTAGAAAAAGAAAAACTCACTACAGAAAACTCTTCCATCATATCAACCTGTGTGGGGGGTATATTCCTGATTAATGATTGATGTAGAAGGGCCCAGGTCACTGTGGGTCATTCCATTCCTGAGCCAATGGTATATAAAAAAAAAGCAGGCTGAAGACCTGGAAAGTTGACTCCAAGATAAAAAACACTAGTTACTCCTCCAAAAGTGCTGGGTTTGACTCCCAGTATCAAAATGATGGCTCACAACAGTTTGTTATTCCAGTTTCAGGTGATCCAACTTTCTTTTCTGGCTTCCATGAATACCAGGCACAAAAGTGGTACACAGATATACATGCAAGCAAACCCCCAAACATATAAAACTTTTAATGAATACATACATACAAACATACATAAATACAGTAAGCTGAGAAAACCATAGGCAACAAACTAGTGAGCATTGTTCCTTCATGATCTCTGCTTCAGAGCCTGTACCCTGGTTACTCCTTGAGCTCATGTATTGGGTTCCCTTGATGATGGACTCTATCCTATAAAATATAACACAGTTTTACCATGACAATAAAACCAAACATGAACAAGGAGCAATATAAAGGCCTTAACATAATAAATATCAAATAATGCAAGATATTCATTAAAATTAGTTTGAAAGGATTTAATTATTGTTTATATTAGTTATGTTTAAAAATTGTTAGAGTTGTAACTAAGAGAAAATGGAGAACTGGCCTTGGTGCGGAACTTGCTTTCTTTCCACACAGATCCCTTTTGCCCTACAATGAAGCAATATAATTTCTCTCTCCTTAGGTACTAACTTAACAAGTGCCTTATAGACAAATGTCAATTAAATGCATTCTCAAAGTCTTCCTCTTTAAATAAAATTTTAAATAACTGACATTTTAAAAGAAAGCACAGATAGTAACTCGCTTAGAATCCTTTCCTGCAAAAGCTTCTCAGTCCTAGACTATGTCAGCTCCTTTGAACCAACCACCAAATGAAAGAAACAGTTTTGCCAGAGACTCTCAGTGGACACACTGAATCAGGATTCACATAACAGAATCTAACATGATTCTCTAGGGACTTTGCCTCATGGTCCAGTTCCCACTAACCCTTTCATTCCTGTCCTTCCACATCCACACTATCCATTCCTGTCCTGCTCCTTCATCCACACTATCTGTATTACCATGAGATAGACATCTACAGAACAATTCACTCAAATACTAAAGAAGATACTTTTTTTTCCCAGCAGCTCATGGAACTTTCTTCAAAGTTGACCACATACAAAGACACAAAGCAAGCCTCAATGTCGATTGAAATTATATTCTGAATCCTATCTGACCACCACAGATTGGAACTAGATATCAACAACAACAAAAACAAAAACAGAAGGTTTATAAACTCACATAAACTAAGCAACTTACTACTGAATAAAAAATGGATCAAGAAAGAAATCAAAAATAAAATTAAAAGGATTTTATAGTTGAGTAAAAATAAAAATACAACATACATAAATCTAAGAGACACAATGAAAATGGTTCTAGGAGGCAACTTCATTGCACTGCATGACTACATCAAAAACTGGAGAGACCTTATAATAGTAACTGAGCAGCATGACTGGAAGCTCTAGAACAACAAAAAGAAATTGTTTACAAAAAACATAGATAGAAAAAATAATTAAACTCAAGGTTGAAATTGATGAAATAGAAACAAGAGCAGAAAGTTAAAAAAGAACAATGAAATAAAGTCAATGAGATTGACAAACCCTTAGCCAGAATTAACAACAAAAAAGATATGATCCAAATTAATAAAATTAGAAATGTAAAGAGGGACATTACAACAGATACCAAAGAAATTCAGAGAACAAACTTTAAAAAATATATATGTACCAACCTGGAAAACTTAAAAAAAAATGAATTGATTTCTTGATATATTCAATCTTACAAAGAGAAATCAAGACAAATTAAGCAATTTAAACAAATGTATAATCACCATAAGTAGGAATTGAAAGCCTCTCAATCATGAAAGCTCAGGTCCAGATCAGACATTCAAAGAATTGATGCCAAGCCTCGGGACCACAGGTAAGACCAATTTTTCTGCTCAAAGCGACCTGCCTGGTGGATTCAGGACACACAGGGGCAAAATTCCTCTGGGACCAGACACTTCAGGTTTTTAGCTGGAGCCTCAACCTCACTGATCCAGGCCCGAAGCTCACTGCTCCCAAACCCCTTGGGAGAGAGTGCTCACCGCCCAGACAGGTGGGCACACCTGAGACTGCACAGCGGGAGAGACCACAAATACTGCCTACCCCTGTCCACATCCCTGGCCCAAGAGGAAACTGTATAGGGTCCCTGGGAACCAGAAGATAGGGGCACTCTAACAGCAGATCCCCCGCAGTCCAGACACCGCCCAAACCTGAAGCAAACTTGTCAACAGCTCTCTGCACCCAAATCCCATGGGAGGGAGAGATAACCTTCAGAGCAGCAGACATGCCTGGGAAGCCAGAAGAGACTACACTCTGTCTACATTTCTGACTCCAGAGGAATACATCTAACGATATCTAGGACCCCGGTGCACAGGGCCTCAGGAAAAGGCTGCGCAGGCCATCGTAGTTGCCGCCCTCACTGAGAGTTCAAAAGCAGCCCCCACAAGCAATTTGAGCCCTGGGACCACAGGTAAGAACAACTTTTCTGCTCCAAGTAACCTGCCTGGTGGACTCAGGACACAGGCCCACAGGAACAGCTGAAGACCAGAAGACCGGAAAGACTACACGCCTGAAAGCAGAACACTCTGTTCCTACAACTGGCTGAAAGAAAACAGGAAAACAGGTCTACAGCACTCCTGACACACAGGCCTATAGGACGCTCTAGCCACTGTCAGAAATAGCAGAACAAGGTAACGCCAGAGACAACCTGATGGCTAGAGGCAAGTACAGGAACCCAAGCAACAGAAACCAAGACTACATGGCATCATAGGAGCCCAATTCTCCCACCAAAGCAAACACCGAATATCCAAATACACCAGAAAAGCAAGATCTAGATTTAAAAACATATTTGATCATGATGCTGGAGGACTTCAAGAAAGACATGAAGAACTCCCTTAAAGGAACACAGGAAAACATAAATAAACAAGTAGAAGCCTATAGAGAGGAATCACAAAAATCCCTGAAAGAATTCCAGGAAAACACCATCAAACAAGTGGAGGAATTAAAAATGGAAATAGAAGCAATAAAGAAACCACAAAGGTAAACAACCCAGGATATAGAAAACCAAAGAAAGAGGCAAGGAGCCGCAAATAAAAGCATCACCAACAGAATACAAGAGATGGAAGAGAGAATCTCAGGAGCAGAAGATTCCATAGAAATCATCAAAACAACAGTCAAATAAAATGTAAAACAGAAAAAGCTTCTGATCCAAAACATACAGGAAATCCAGGACTCAATGAGAAGATCAAACCTAAGGATAATAGGTATGGAAGAGAGTGAAGACTCCCAGGTCAAAAGAACAGTAAATATCTTCAACAAAATCATAGAAGAAAATTTCCCTAACCTAAAGAAAGAGATGCCCATAAACATGCAAGAAGCCTACAGAACTCCAAATAGATTGGATCAGAAAAGAAAATCCTACCATCACATAATAATCAAAACACCAATTGCACAAAATAAAGAAAGAATATTAAAAGCAGTAAGGGAAAAAGGTCAAATAACATATAAAGGCAGACCTATCACAATCACACCAGACTTCTCACCAGAGACTATGAAAGCCAGAAGATCCTGGACAGATGTCATACAGACCCTAAGAGAACGCAAATGCCAGCCCAGGTTACTGTATCCTGCAAAACTCTCAATTAACACAGATGGAGAAACCAAGATATTCCATGACAAAACCAAATTTACACAATATCTTTCTACAAATCCACCCCTCAAAGTATAATAAATGGTAAAGCCCAACATAAGGAGGCAAGCTACATCCTAGAAAAAGCAAGAAACTGCTTACTGGTTGCTGCCCCTGTGGAGAGCTCGTAGGCAGCACCGCACGAGCAAACTTGAACCTCGGGACCACAGGTAAGACAAACCTTCCTGCTCCAAGCGACCTGCCTGCTGAACTCAGGACACACAGAGGCAAAATTCCTCTAGGACCGGACACTTCTGGTTTTTAGCGGGATTCCCAAACCCGAGGATCCCTGCCCAGAGCAGCTCGCTGCTCCCAAACCCCGTGGGAGAGAGACCTCACCGCCTGGACAGGTGGGCACTCCTGAGACTGCAGAGCAGAAGAGACCACCAACACTGCCCACCCCTGCCCACATCCCTGGCCCAAGAGGAAACTGTATACGGCCTCTGGGTTCCCTTGGATAAGGGCACAGCAGCAGCAGGTCCCCTGCATCTGAGACACCACCGGAACCTGAAGGGACCAACCAGATAAACAGTTCTCTGCACCCAAATCCCGTGGGAGGGAGAGCTAAACCTTCAGAGAGGCACACATGCCTGGGAAACCAGAAGACACTACACTCTGCCCACATTACTGCTTCCAGAGGAAAACACCAAATGCCATCTGGAACCCTGGTGCACGGAAGCTCCCGGAAAGGGCGGCGAAGATCTTCCTGGTTGCTGCCCCCATGGAGAGCTCATAAGCAACACCCCACGAGCATACTTGAGCCTCGGGACCACATGTAAGACCAACTTTTCTGCTGCAAGCGACCTGCCTGGTGAACTCAAGACACAGGCCCACAGGAACAGCTGAAGGCCCGAAAGCAGAACATTCTGTCCCCATAACTGGCTGAAAGGAAACAGGAAAACAGGTCTACAGCACTCCTGAAACACAGGCTTATAGGACAGTCTAGCCACTGTCAGAAATAGCAGAACAAAGTAACACTAGAGATAATCTGATGGCAAGAAGCAAGCGCAGGAACCCAAGCAACAGAAACCAAGACTACATGGCATCATCAGAGCCCAATTCTCCCACCAAAGCAAACACGGAATATCCAAACACACATAGTATGCACTCATTGATAAGTGGCTATTAGCCCAAATGCTTGAATTACCCTAGATGCCTAGAACACATGAAACTCAAGACAGATGATCAAAATGTGAATGCTTCATTCCTTCTTTAAAAGGGGAACAAGAATACCCTTGGCAGGGAATAGAGAGGCAAAGATTAAAACAGAGACAGAAGGAACACCCATTCAGAGCCTGCCCCACATGTGGCCCATACATATACAGCCACCCAATTAGACAAGATGGATGAAACAAAGAAGTGCAGGCAGATAGGAGCCGGATGTTGATCTCTCCTGAGAGACACAGGCAGAATACAGCAAATACAGAGGCGAATGCCAGCAGCAAACCACTGAACTGAGAACAGGACCCCCGTTGAAGGAATCAGAGAAAGAACTGGAAAGCTTGAAGGGGCTCGAGACCCCATATGAACAACAATGCCAAGCAACCAGAGCTTCCAGGGACTAAGCCACTACCTAAAGACTATACATGGACTGACCCTGGGCTCTGACCTCATAGGTAGCAATGAATATCCTAGTAAGAGCACCAGTGTAAGGGGAAGCCCTGGGTCCTGCTAAGACTGAACCCCCAGTGTACGTGATTGTTGGGGGGAGGGCAGCAATGGGGGGAGGGCGGCAATGGGGTGAGGGTTGGGAGGGGAACACCCATAAGGAAGGGGAGGAGGGATTAGGGGGACGTTGGCCTGTAAACCGGAAAGGGAATAACACCAAAATGTAAATAAGAAATACCAAGCAATAAAACACACACACACACACACACACACACACACACACACACACAGTCAACAACAGCCAGGACAATATGTCTCCACTAGGATCCAGCAAGCCCACTACAGTGAGCCCTGAGAAATGGTTTTTGATGAAAACAGATAAGAACTTTAGTATAGACATTTCAAAGGATATGACTAAATCCATGAAAGAAAACAGAAATAGTGGAACAAAATGAAGAAAACAGTTCACATCATGAAAGCAGAACGGGGATCACTAAAGAAAACCCAAACCTCTGGAAATGAAAATGTTAGCAGCTCAAACAGGAATTGCAGAGGCAAGCTTCCCCAGCAGAATACAAGTGATGGGAGAGAGGACCTCAGGCTCACTAGACAAGATGGAAGAAATGGAAACCACTATCAAAGAAAATTGTTAAGTTGAAAAGCATTCAGGTACAAAAACATCCAGGTACTCTGGAATACTAGGAAAAGACTAGAAACCCAGGTCAAAGGCACAGAAAATATTATCTGTTATGTTTTGGTGTGTGTGTGTGTGTGTGTGTGTGTGTGTGTGTGTGTGTGTGTGTGTGTGTGTGTGTCTGTGTGTGTGTCTGTGTGTGTTTGTCTGTGTGTGTGTGTGTGATATGAAACCAAAAATTGTCCTTTCAAGATCTGTGAAGAATTTTGTTGGAATTTTGATGGGGATTGCATGAATCTGTAGATTCCTTTTGGTAGGATGGCCATTTTTACTATATTAATCCTACCAATCTATAATAGAAATCATTAAATGTTGCAAGCCCATAAAAAAAAGGAAGCTACTGGGGTCCAAAACATACAGGAAATCCAGGACTCAATGAGAAGATCAAACCTAAGGATAATAGATATAGAAGAGAGTGAAGACTCCCAGCTCAAAGGACCAGTAAATATCTTCAACAAAATCATAGAAGAAAATTTCCCTAACCTAAAGAAAGTGATACCCATAAGCATACAAGAAGCCTACAGAACTCCAAATAGATTGGACCAGAAAAGAAACTCCTCCCATCACATAATAGTCAAAACACCAATTGCACAAAATAAAGAAAGAATATTAAAAGCAGTAAGGGAAAAAGGTCAAATAACATATAAAGTCAGACCTATCACAATCACACCAGACTTCTCACCAGAGACTAGGAAAGTCAGAAGATCATGGACAGACATCATACAGACCCTAAGAGAACAAAAATGGCAACCCAGGTTACTGTATGCTGCAAAACTCTCAATTAACATAGATGGAGAAACCAAGATATTCCATGACAAAACCAAATTTACACAATATCTTTCTACAAATCCAGCACTACAAAGGATAAAAAATGGTAAAGCCCAACATAAGGAGGCAAGCTATACCCTAGAAGAAGCAAGAAACTAATCGTCTTGGCAACAAAACAAAGAGAAGAAAAGCACACAAACATAACCTCACATCCAAATATGAATATAACAGGAAGCAATAATCACTATCCCTTAATATCTCTCAACATCAATGGCCTCAACTCCCCAATAAAAAGACATAGATTAACAAACTGGATACGCAACGAGGACCCTGCATTCTGCTGCCTACAGGAAACACACCTCAGAGACAAAGACAGACACTACCTCAGAGTGAAAGGCTGGAAATCAACTTTCCAAGCAAATGGTCAGAAGAAGCAAGCTGGAGTAGCCATTCTAATATCAAATAAAATCAATTTTCAACTAAAAGTCATCAAAAAAGTTAAGGAAGGACACTTCATATTCATCAAAGGAAAAATCCACCAAGATGAACTCTCAATCCTAAATATCTATGCCTTAAATACAAGGGCACCTACATACGTAAAAGAACCCTTACTAAAGCTCAAAACACACATTGCACCTCACACAATAATAGTAGGAGATTCAACACCCCACTCTCATCAATGGACAGATCATGGAAACAGAAATTAAACAGAGACGTAGACCGACTAAGAGAAGTCATGAGCCAAATGGACTTAACGGATATTTATAGAACATTCTATCCTAAAGCAAAAGGATATACCTTCTTCTCAGCTCCTCATGGTACTTTTCTCCAAAATTGACCATATAATTGGTCAAAAAAAACGGGCCCCAACAGGTACAGAAAGATAGAAATAACCCATGAGTGCTATCAGACCACCAACGGCCTAAAGCTGGTCTTCAATAACAATAAGGGAAGAATGCCCACATATACGTGGAAGTTGAACAATGCTCTACTCAATGATAACCTGGTCAAGGAAGAAATAAAGAAAGAAATTAAAGACTCTTTAGAATTTAATGAAAATGAAGGGACAACATACCCAAACTTATGGGACACAATGAAAGCTGTGCTAATAGGAAAACTCATAGCGCTGAGTGCCTGCAGAAAGAAACAGGAAAGAGCATATGTCAGCAGCATGACAGCACACCTAAAAGCTCTAGAACAAAAAGAAGCAAATACACCCAGGAGGAGTAGAAGGCAGGAAATAATCAAACTCAGAGCTGAAATCAACCAAGTAGAAACAAAAAGGACCATAGAAAGAATCAACAGAACCAAAAGTTGGTTCTTTGAGAAAATCAACAAGATAGATAAACCCTTAGCCAGATTAACGAGAGAGACACAGAGAGTGTGTCCAAATTAACAAAATCAGAAATGAAAAGGGAGACATAACTACAGATTCAGAGGAAATTCAAAAAATCATCAGATCTTACTATAAAAGCCTATATTCAATACAACTTGAAAATCTGCAGGAAGGACAATTTCCTAGATAGATACCAGGTACAGAAGTTAAATCAGGAACAGATAAACCAGTTAAACAACCCATAACTCCTAAGGAAATAGAAGCAGTCATTAAAGGTCTCCCCAACCAAAAAGAGCCCAGGTCCAGACGGGTTTAGTGCAGAATTCTATCAGACCTTCATAGAAGACCTCATACCAATATTATCCAAACTATTCCACAAAATTGAAACAGATGGAGCCCTACTGAATTCCTTCTATGAAGCCACAATTACTCTTATACCTAAACCACACAAAAAAACTAGTAGGTAAGACTGAGGAAAAACTTCCCACCAATAACTTGCCACTTATACTCACAACAGAAAAGGAAAAAAAGCTAATTTTAGTATCTGGAATGTCAAATTTCCATAAAATTAATTGATGGGGAAAATAATTTGACAGTTATAAAGATTAATTATGTACTATGTTTCTCATACTATTACCTCTCTTTTGTGGTGTGAAAGGTCCAGTTCGTACAGAACTTCAGATTAACACTTAAAACATTCACCTGCTTAGGACAGAAACACATTTCAGTGACCCATTAGATAACCTTCTAGTGTCCTTACGAAAAATGTATATTAAAAATTTTAAAGTTACTTCCACTTAGGAAAAGAAATTTCTTATGGAAGGTAAACACTGAATGAAAAAAAAAGACTGTTTTACATTTAACTGACCTAATTTACCTTTATCACCCACAGTGAGGGCTGAGTCAGGAGAAAGAGACTGAAGACAGCAGGACCCAGTGGCCTCACTGGCAAAGATATATTGCACTGCTGCCCAACAGTGCTCAGGGAGGCAGGTGATGTTAGCACTAACACCAGGGCAGAAAGGGGTTCACCAAGAGTTGACCTGGATAAGCCATAAGGAATTTCATTGTTCCTGTGACCACTCTTGAGAAATTGTTTCATAGAATACAAATACATTTCTCGAGCATGAGTTTCTTTTGTCAGTTTTGTAGGGCTATAACTTTATAGAAATAAAACTCCTGACTCTCAGTTTCAAAATAATTCTTCCCAAGAATGCTTATGGAAAGCATAACATCTTTTGAAGCTGTGGTGGATTGTGTAACTAGGCAATAAAAAGAAAATGTATTTTTATTGTGCTTTCCGTGGAGAAATTAACGCACTCACTCTGTTAAATGTGGGACAGCATGTGACTTGCTTTGAACACTAGGGATGCAAAAGGAGTGTGTTTTAACTCAAGAAGAAGCTTGGAGTTGCCATAGGTGCTTTGTCAAACTATTTCTCCCTGATTCCCTAACAATTGGCGATTTTATACATTAATCTAGATACTAGAGTTAAGATAACATGAACAGAATAATAACTCACCCATACTACAGAGGAGACATGGAATAGGGTAAATATTTTATTTTTTAAGAGGTTGAACTTAGACTCAGAGAATAGCTTCCTTGGTAAAGTGCTTCGCACCCAGCATAAGAGCCTGAGTTTAAACCTCAGCATCCACATTTAAAAGCTGAGCATGATGGTATGTACTTATAATCCTAGATCTGGGGAGGTAAAGAGAGGTGAATCCCTAGGGTTTGTGGCCATTCATTCTGGTCTATCTGACAAGTTCCAGGCCACTGAGAGACACTGTCTCAGAAAACAGGGTAGCAGGCTCCCAAGGAATGTTATCTGACCTTTAGCCTTTACCTGCACAGGCATGTGCATGTACATCCCACACAACACACACACACACACACACACGCACACACACACACATGCACACACACACACATGCACACACACGGGCAGAAACACAAACACAGACAGACACAATATAAAAGAGTCAGAGATTTGAGGGCTGTTTGCTACCTCTGTGTAGCTTTATTAATAAAGATGTCATTTCTCACACTGCCACGTAATAGGCCAAAAGCAAGACTGCTTGATAAATACCCTCATTAATATTTTATTGCATATCCATGACAGTGCCATCAAGAAATGGAATTTGTATGGATGATGAAATATGCACTTTGTTACTAAAATAAGCAGGCTTCCCAAAGATAAAGCCACCATGCATTTAAATCAAAGGTAATTTTCAACTTAAAAGTAAACTATGTTCCAAACATAACTTTTAGTCAAAATACTTTTTAAAAGAAGTGCTTAAAATGCATCTTGAGTGGTTAGTTCCTTAATATTAAATTTTAAAAAGTTAGTATGATTTAATACTTACATATTAAAATGATATACAATATATAGTGCTCTGGTCAGGATTCTGCAAAGAAACAGATCAAAAAGGATATACATATGTGTGTATTTGTGATATATGATATAGATGTGGATTATATAAATATATGTATATATACAACTTAAATATATATTACATATATCTATATAATAGATATATCATATCATTTATGCAATAAGTGTAATATGTATTATTAATATTATGTATTAAATGTATTGGTATATAATAATAAACACATGAAGAGAAGTATAAGGAACTAGTTATTCTGACTAGAGAACCTGATAAAGCCAAGATAACAGTGATCAAGCTTGGAAATAGTCTGAGTTTCAGCTAAGTATGAGTTAAGTTCAAAGGCAGAAGATCTATGTCTTCTGCTCAAGGACAATCAAGCTGAGGGAATAAACTTTTTTACTTAGGTTTTTTTATCCTATCCACACCTCTAAAAAATCATATGGCCCAGACTCAGTAAGAAGGCAACCTTCTTTAGCCATTTGGCACATTAAATATTAATCATGTTTCCAAAACCAAAATATATTCAAAGACAGTACAAAAATCACATTTGAATAAAGAGCTGGGCACTCAGTGGTCCAGTCAAGTTGACACATAAAATTAACTGTCACAATTTGTAAGACATTAAGGTTAACTATTTGTGATACAGAGGATTTAATATACATCTCTCAAATACCATGGAGTCATTACGAAGAACAGCTTTTAACATTTGTTTTTGGTTCACTGGCTTCATGCTATGCTTGTGTTTTGGTTTTGGAACCAGAGTAGAGATTCTCTGTGCTCACTTATTCATGTTAGTATCAGGCCATAAGTTTCTAAGAACTCTAATACTACCGATAAACACTGACAATTTGATTGGATTGGCACAAACTTTCCCAGGCACCACTGCATTAAGTGGGGTAATAAGCTACCCCCAAAATAACATCTTAAAGGGGCTAAGCATGCACTCTTTGAGTCAAGAATTTATTTTATCTGGGTGCTTCTAGCTCAGGCTCATTTAGTGATTGCAATTAAGATTGCAGCTCAGGGATCTGGAAAGGTAAGGGCTCAGTAAGTGAACCACTGGCTGCACAAACATGATGACATGAGTTTGGATCCTCAGCAGCTACACAAGTGGGAGAGTGGGAGTGAGAATGGGAGTGGGAGTGGGAGAGGGGGAGGGGAAAAGAAGGAGAGAGGGAGAGAGGGAGAGAGGGGGAGAGGGGCAAAGGGAGAGGGGGAGGGAAAGGGAGAAGCTGAGTATAGTCACAGGCATCTGTAACTCTTAGGATAGAGTTTGGTGAATCCCTGAGCTCACTAGCTAGCTAAAGGAGCTAGTCAGTAACTGCTAGGTTCAGTGAAAAACCTTCTTTCAATAAAGTATGATAGTAATAGTCAATGATACTTAGCATCAACCTCTGTCCTCCACACACAGACTTTTGTATTCAAATTCACACACATTTGAGGGAGGGGGGAAGGGAAGGAAGGGAAGGAAGGGAAGAGGGAAGGGAAGGGAAAGGAGAGGGGAAGGAGAAGGTGAAGAGAGAGAGAGGAGGGAGGGAGAGAGAGAGAGAGAGAGAGAGAGATCTCAGCTCTGGTTTTGCTCAGTGAGAGACTGATTTACACACATGGCTTCCAATTCAGCATTCTCTGTTGGTATTCAGTTCTTTGCCACATAAGCCTCTTCTCAGTGAAGCAAGAGTGCCCTTAACTCCATCTGCCTTTCTGCAAAAGTAATATAAGAGTGATCAAGCTATGGTCATTACTTGTTTCTAAGTTCTCTTTGACTTCTATAATGTGTTAAGTATGCAGATTAGGCCCCATTCAATTATATATAACTAGCTTAGAAGGAAGAAACATTATATTTTCCCCACAATTTGTTCAACGTCCTGGAGACAAGAGCTTTCATTTTTTGGTTTCAAAGAGTTCATGAGTTTAGCTCATATATTAATATAATTAAATAGACATAGATATAAATTTTTAAATGGCAGGTAACAAAAATGTTTATTATATTGTGTTTAATATATTGAATTTTCTTATTTTCTTGTGGTATGATTCAATTAATACCAAAATCAACTATCAAAAAAGTATTAGTATTAACCATGGTGACTTATGCTTGAAATCCTAGCATTTGGGAAGGCTAAAGTGAAAAGATGATGACTTCAAATCCAATCTCAGCTATGCAGCAAGAGATTCTGTCAGTGACACTCCCTCACAGAAAGGTATTCTCTTTCACACCTTATTTTCTGACCTACGATGTACATTAGTACATATTTACCACCACTAAAGTATGCTGGAATCCCATCATTGCTCAGTATACACAATCCCCTTCAGGAGGGAAAATATCCTGTATTTCTTGAAAAAGATATCTGTAGTCCTATGTCTAAATTACCCATCTGATCCTCAATAACCTACCCACTCTACCATTATATTTGTAACTACCAGCTGGTGGAACTACTAAGATCAGGAACAGCAATTGCCCTTGTTGTCAAAGCTAATGAAAGCCTACTCCTCATGAGGAAGGATGGAATGCTTCCTCATCAATTCCACCCAGTAAGACCTTAGTCCAGACCAGGTCTTCCAGCGACCTAGTGTATGATAATGAGGACATGTTGTCCGTATAGTTAGGGACTCATAACGGTCCTAGTGTTGTTTCTAGCTGCACATCTGAACCTGAGCTATTTCTGCCTCAGCGTTCTGCTTGTTATGAGCCATAGCTCCCAGCAGTAATTGTAGCCTTTGAGTTCTTAGAATCTTCCCTGGGGAAAGCATATTCTCCTCTAATGCCTAGCTTTGACTCATATGGCTTTTAGTTTCCTGGTTTCACATGCAAGACTTTATTCTCCATAGAGGCTAACTTCCTGCTGCCAAAGGTTTCTTGCCCAGAGTTCAAAAGCACTATATGCTGGCTATAAAGGCCCTCTTTATCCTCAAGGGGCATATTCCAAGACACACAATAGATATCTAAAAACTTTAGAGAACATTAAATCACATATATATTATCATTTCTCTGTACATACATACACAAATTTTAACGTCTTTTCTACCTTAAATTATTATGCACCACACATAGACCTTTTGTCTTCTGAAGTGTACAAAAGTAACACAAGTTTTTTTTTCACAGTTTTACAGATAGAAAATTTGTTCTCTACACAGATCTTAGCAACCTCAGCATATAGGATTTTTTTCTCATTCTCCTTATATAACCAGAAGTGCTTACCTTTTGCTTACCTTTTCCCTTTAAAGAAGCAATTTTAACATATATATATTATATATTATATTGTAATATATAATAAAATTATATATATATATATAATTTATACACATACACACGCACGTAAAGACATGACCATCCTGACTGTGGGCACCATTGTATGGCAAGATTTACTCGAATAAAAAGCACTGTTATATTATGACAGTTATATCATATAAAGACAACTGCTCAGCACTAATGGAAGAGCAGTATATTCATAAATATACCAGAAGAAAAGGGAAAAAAAGTCAAACAAGGGAAATTTCACACTATTCAGAATGGCATACAATGTCATAAGCTGAATAAATTTACATAATGTTTTCAGTTAATATTTTGTGAACAGTGGCTGACCACAATTAAAACTGTCAAAATCAAAAGTAGGAATAATAGAAGATAATGTCTACTTCATGTCTGGCCTGTAAGAGCATCCATCTCACTTTTGGCCTAAGTCTTGTCTGTTTGGTATTGCCTTTCTCTATAGCATTAACAGTGTTACATTGTAGTTTCATAAGAAAGTGTCCATACATGATGTCTAATGGGTACATATAACAATCTCAGTTTCATAGAATTGTGATGTTGCTAAAACCCTATAGAGAAGATAAAACTTGTAAGTGGTGGGTTCTATACAAATGTTACTGAGCAAATAATAGATATAGATAATCAAAGAAGAACTAAGACAGCCCATTAAAAACATACTTCTAGCCTTTTTGCTTCATATCTGCAATGGGCCTCAGCACGTTGTCTAGAGAAACTGTCCCGCACTAAGAAGGAGTCTATGGGAAAAAGTCATGGCATCAGTGGCTGCCATTAATTCAGAGTCAGACTAGACTCATCTGTACAATGGGGACGAATGATAATGGACCAGGTGAAATTGTATTTTGTGAAGCCACCTGGATCCTGACAATCACTTGAGATGACCCAACTACTCAGGCTGTTATATGTTGACTTTCTAATAGGAAACAGGTGGGCCTGAGACAAAGCACTATTTTTTTTCAAAGTTTCCATTCTAAGGGTTCCATTTCTGGGTCCTTACAAGTCAAAAAAAAAAACATGTGTTATCTGTGAGGATCTATATCTGAGAAGGTAGACTTGATGGTAACTCTGTAGAAATACCAGCCAAAGGGAAGTTTTGTTTTAATAATCTGCTCATTTGCTCCATTATAGATAATTGATGATTCTCATTTGTCCGACTCCTTTAAAACGTCTCTTATGGGCTATTTTCAAACAAAAAAAAAAATTTATATTGAAAATAAATCATTCTTTTTCTCATACTTAAAGAGCAAAAGCCCTAGGGTACAGTTAGGAGGTGAAAACTGTGAAATGGCCTCACTGTTTGAACAGCCATTCCAATTAAAAAGCACCCTGGGATCGGTACACAATCAGCCACTGTGGAAAGTAAGCATAGAGCGCTCTGCTGGGATCACCTGGAGAGTCATTTTGGCAAAGGCCCTCCTGGAGCCAGTTGATCAATAGATAGCCCCTCACCTGCGCCAGGAGGCAGCAGGAACCGGGGCACCAACAAAAGTACAACATCTTCTTACTTAAGACCACATTAACTCAAACTCCAGTTGCTTCTGCACCAGCTCCTGGGAACCAGCCCTCCTGAGGTCCACAGGTTACAGGTAAGGCAGAGAGGTTCGAAATGACTTCAGCCAGTCTTGGGGTGCACCTTAGAAACACACCAGCCCTGTCATTTCTCTAGCTTCTGCTTCAGTAGTCCTTTGCCGCAGTGGGTCATCGGGTTACATTCATGCTCAGGTATAAACAAAAGGAGAAGTAAGGGCAGGAATGGACTTTCAAAGAGTTTCTAGCTTTACATCAAAGCTTAGGCTGGGGTAAAGGCTAAATCAAAGGCTTTCAAGTAAAGCTTATGTGAAACTTTATTTAATACAAATGCAAATTTAAAAGAAAAATTCTACCAAAAACATCAGAAGTTAAGCACAAGGAAGATAGGTGAGAATGAGGACCCACAGTGACATGAATATAGTGACTGCATATGACATGACTCAGTAGGCAGAGAGAGAGATTCTGCATCTCAGCATATAAAAAAATAGAGTTCCTGACCTCCATTGTCCAATCCATGCCTTTCCCTCCTCATTTTCCTCACCATTTCTAAAGTAGAAGACCCCAAAGTCCTGTCCTAGTTCCATGTTATTTTTAAATAATAGGACTATTCTATATTTATTTGTTGAGGTTTAAGGTTCTCAAGCACAACTCAATATAAAGTCTTTAAAAAATAAATAAAGGTTTTAGTGGAAAAAGATGGCTGACAGTATTTCTAATAGTCATTTCATAGTTGAATCTAAAGAAATGTTTGCCAAACCAATTTATTTCTTACCCTTATATCTATGCCCTGGGACGCCCTTGGTGGCTTGGGATAATATTTTAATCATTAACCTGTGACAATTCCTCCTGTTTTTTGTACTTTATTTTCCCCTGAGTTCCAGTAAGCACCAAATCAAGACATTTTGCTTGAGATGAATATGGCCTGAGAAGAGCCCAAATCTTCCTATTATTTGACATAGCCCATGCTTTGAAGCTCCATAAAGGGAATTAAAGGGAAACTCTTCCAAACAATGACACTGCAACAGTCAGAAACAAAAGGAAAAAGGTGTTCCTTGGAGATGAGGCAGACAGTAAGTTCTGTTTGGGTGAGAGAAGAAAGAAAATAGAGACAACGTTCTATTATAGTGTAGAACACCAACAGATTTCTTCTACTGTGCAGTACTACCCTCCCAGGTAAGAAGCAGAGTCCTGAGAAAAACATCTGTGGAGCACAGATCATGGATGCTAAAGCTAGTCTCGCAGGAAAAGGCCTCATACAGAAAAGTGTTATATAAATAGCTTATTGGCAAGCATATTGGGTAGAGTTCTCAATAACCTAAAGCTGATAGTGTAGAATAATAGATAGATAGATAGATAGATAGATAGATAGATAGATAGATAGATAGATAGATAGATAGATAGAAGGATGGATAGTGTGTGTGTGTGTGTGTGTGTGTGTGTGTGTGTGTGTTTATTTTACTGTCTTATGCAATGAAGGATAGTCCTTGTGGTTGTCTGTGTACTGGAAAGGCTAAGAACCCACAGCTACTCAGCCAGGAAGCTAAATACCTGAGCAGCCATGACATGGAGCTGAAGGTCTGAAAGATTCCTGGAAAGTCGCTGGTATTCATTGAGTGTTGGAAATCCAGGATGGCTGATATCAGTGAGGGACATCAACAGCAGCATGATATATACATTCCCTCAAGAAGAGAAGACAGTCACCATTGTTTTTTTTCCCCTAGGACTTGTTTATATCTGGGACACTCCTTGGAAGGTTTCACCTAGTCCCAGAGCAAATCTTATTGCCTCAGTTAATCAGTTCTGGAAACAGTCCTGACAGTCACACCTGGAGGTTGTGCCTTCCAGGTGTCTCCACCGTCTATCAAATTGTGAATCAAGATGGATAATAGCAACCAAGTAAGGATAAAAATCTCCTCCTTTCCACCTGTGAGACCCAGCTGGAACCAGAGCAGACACTGAAAGGCTGATCCTCTTTGTCTAAAACTTAGTTAACTGCCCTCTTCCCATCTGCAGCAGATACTTTGTCTATCCCTTTCAAATCCTCTCTGAACTCTAAGACTGAAGCCCTGAAGAAACAAGTGAAGGTAAGTGCTTAACGTGTATCTTTCTGATCTGTAACATATATTCATGCCCTAAGACAATGCACACAGCAGAGCACACTACCCATTTGACTCCTTGAAAGGAAAAATGGAAAGGGAAATGGTCTAGTATCATCTAAGTCCTGCCCTCAAATAGTTGTATTTATGTTATTACAAGTGAAATGTATTTTCATAAATGCTACTTCCACAAGTTCTAATACTCCCAGCATCTACTCACCATATCCTCACCACTAGTGTGCAAGAGTATGTTTGTTGAACTCCCTCATGGCCCAGGAACTGAGCCTAAGCATGGCCAATCTCTCTTCATTATATGTGTGTGTCTGTGCATGTGCACAGCTATGTGTTAGCAAAGCAGACTCATGGGATTCTTCTTGGGGATTCTTCTTCCTGCCATCTCTGTTTCCAAAACAGAAAGTAGGGCCACAGAAATATTCATCCTTACTGGAAAAAAACCCTCTCATGACCTAGAATAATGGGCTGAATAGCTCCTTGACATGAAAGGGTCAGGGTTGGTGAGGAAAAGAATGTGATTCATCTTAAAGCTCCTCTTCTGACTCAGTGACCATCATCCCTCAACTTCAGCTTCTTTGTTCCTAGAAAAAACAGGAGTACCTAAGACAAGAGAAAATCTACCCCACACCATTTGCTCAGAACCCCACTAAGGGATCCCAAGCCAAGTCTTAGAATGCCTACATGAAAAACAAAAGGATCTTGATCCATGAGAAGAATATCTTAAATCTATTTTGGATGTCACCAACAAAGCCAAAGTAGAAGTTGTATTAATATTAAATTAATCTACAATTACATTTAAAAATATAATGTTAAATGTTGTAGCACAGATGTTTGGCTGTGTAAAAAAAGGAGTTGTAAATAAGAGAATTCAAGTTTCCAAATAATTTTGAGCCAATACTTTTAAGGAGTTAAAATTTTTAAAAAAAAAAATGAAGGCAAATCTTCCTCAAATACATCCCAACAGCCTCTCCCCAAGCTTCTACTTTAATTGCAAACACTGCTGTGAGAACTATCAATTTCCAGATTTCTGTCAACCAAAACACTTTAAGGCAAAAAAGTGAAGTTAAGTCAAGGTATGGTGGAAAGGAGTAAAGAAAACATGTTTTCAATACTAAGAGTCATGTTGTGGACACACTTTTGAAACCAGTTTCCACCTACATGAACCAACAGGGACAAGAAAGCCTGACTTTTGAAGGGTTGTAGGTGAAGTCTTTTCTCATGTAGAAATACCATTTGTACATGTGCAATACAGACCATGCTTATAGCGAAGACAACAATTAGTAAAATTTACTCACATGACCTTATATGTAATAAGTTTAAAAATAGAGCTGGAAATAAAAAGAAAGCATGGTCAATCATTACGTAAGAATAGTTTAGAGGGAAAGAAAAAGGAAGGTTTAGCAAGTCTGCTCACCTTAAATCAATGAGAAATCTCATGCAAATCTACATCAGAGAGGTGATGCTTATGTGAGAATCCAGAGAGACCATCAGAGTTACACTGTCCACCACTCACAGCAGTGTATTTCTCAGAAATACTACTTACGAGTTAACATCGCTTTGATTAAGAGGCCTTTTCTAAACCCAAATATCTTCTTAGACCACTCAAATAGTTCCCAAAAGTTCACTGTCACGGCAGTGTAAGCTGCCAACTTCTGTACCAGTTAGGATAAATTCAGATCGAACAGCAATACGCAACTGAACGAAGGCCACTGA